>NW_010332032.1:0-20243 GCF_000700745.2 Antrostomus carolinensis
TTCCCCTTAGTGAATTCATGTTGACTATTTCCAATAAACTTCTTGTCCTCTACATGCCTCCAGAATAAACTGTTCCATCACTTTCCCAGGGATGGAGGTGAGGCTGACTGGCCTGTAGTTTCCCGGGTCCTTCTTCTTGCCCTTTTTGAAGACTGGAGTGACTTTGGCTATCCTCCAGTCCTCAAGCACTTCTCTCATCCTCCATGACCTTTCAAAGGTGATGGAGAGTGGTTCTGCAATAACATCCACCAGCTCCCTCAACACTCGAGGGTGCATCCCATCAGGGCACATACATTTGTGTGTGTCAAGTTTAACTAAATGGTACCTAACCCAATCCTCCTCGACCAAGGGAAAGTGTTCCTCTCTCCAGACTTTCTGTCCTACCTCCACGGCCTGGGATTCCTGGGGTCCAGCAGTAAAGACTGAAGAAAAGAAGGCATTCAGCAACTCTGACTTCTCTGCATTCTCCTTCACCAGGGCATCAACCTCATTCAGCTGCGACCCTGCATTTTCCCATGTCTTCCTTTTGCTGCTGAGGTACTTGAAGAAGCCCTTCTTATTGTCCTTGACATCCCTAGCTAGATTTAATTCCAAGCAGGCCTTGGCCTTCCTTGTTGCATCCCTGCATACTCTGACAATGTCCCTATATTCCTCACAAGTTCTCTGCATCCTCCATCACCAGGGCACCCACCTCGTTCAGCAGCAGCCCCACATTTTCCCTGGTCTTTGTTTTGCTGCTGAGGTACTTGAAGAAGCCTTTCTTACTGTCCTTAACATCCCTTGCTAGATTTAATTCCAAGCAGGCCTTGGCCTTGCCCATTGCGTCCCTGTGTACTCTGACAACATCCCTATATTCCTCCCAAGTGGCCAGGTCCTTTTTCCACATTTTGTAGACTTCCTTCTTCTCACTGAGCTTTTCCGGAAGTTCCTTGTTCACCCATGCAGGCCTCCTGCCTCCTTTGCTAGATTTCTCACTCTTAGGGATGCAGTGATCTTGAGCTTGGAGGAAGTGTTTGAAAATTAACCAGCTCTCTTGGTCCCCCTACCCTGCAGAGCCTTAGCCCAATGGGATTGCTCCAAGCAGGTCTTTGGAGAGGCCAAAGTTAGTCCTCCTGAAGTCCAAGGTGGCAGTCCTCTTGACCCTTCTCCTGCCTTCTCCAAGATCAGAAAATGCTGTCATTTAGTGATCACTGCCACCTGAGGCAGCCTCCAACTACCACTTCACCCACCAGTCCTTTTTTGTTAGCGAATAAAAGGTTCAATGGGGCACCTTCCTTGGTCACACCAGCTGTGTCAGGAAGTTGTCTTCCACACTCTTCAGGAACCTCCAAGATTGCCTCCTCTCTGCTGTGTTGTATTTCCAGCAGACATCTGGCAAGTTGAAGTCCCCCACAAGAACGAGGGCCTGTGATGGCAAAATATCCCCTAGCTGCTTGTAGAATATTTCATCTACCTCCTCATCTTGGTTGGGTGCTCTATAGCAGACCCCCACCAAGATACCTGCCTTACTAGCCTTCCCCCTGATTCTTACCCACAAACACTCAACCCTGTCACCACCATTATTAACCCCCAGGCAATCAAAACTCTCCTTAACGTAAAAAGCTACCCCTCCTCTTCTTCCTTGCCTGTCCCTCCTGAAGAGTTGGAACCAAGCATGAGCTGAGCATGAGCTGAACCACAGAATCTTACAGAATGACAGAATTGCCCAGAATCAAACCCAAATTTTGAAGATTCTAGGAAGAGTGAAAAGCCAGTTTGCATAATTCATTCTGCTGAAGATGTCTGATAACATCCATGACCCCAAGAAGTTTTGTCCTTTTTCTTTCCATAGGGTAAAGTTCTCAAAACATGTTAAATAAATGAGAAAGAGATGTAATGACATCTGTAAAACAGTAAAGTCTTGATATTTCAGTTATTTTCAAGACCCATTTTCACTGCCAATAACAAGCAGGTCGTCAAACAGGGTAAGACTCTCCGGCTAGAATGATCACAGGTGTTCCACTGACCCCAGTGGATCACTTGGCAATTCTTTGGATTTCTCATTCTGAATTTATTCTGAGATGGAATTTGTAACTGTCACACGATAGCAACCACAATTACTTTTCTTAGAGTGATACTGACTGTTCATATCTAAAAATATTTTAACCCGAAGTGAATCTTTCTACTAAGATACAAGTGGACTCTGGCTTTCTGCAGTGTTTTCAAGTAGGCACGTGCATTACTTTCCATAGCTTTGCCGTTTCTCCTGAGTTGACAAGAATGGCCCTCTACTCTAACATGCAATGGTACAGCTGTGGTTAATTATTTATATAGCCCTTCAGTAGCACATCCCATATTAGTCTGCTCTGACGGGATAAAATTGATGTAGATGCTTCTCTTTCAGGTGATAAAACAGGGAAAGCCAGCTCAAAACTGAATAGATAAATATGAAGGAAGATCGTTTGGTTTTTTGTTTTGGTTTGGTTTTTTTAAGAGGAGTAAAATTTATTTTTCTAAACTTCTATCCTGAGTTCAGGCAATCATCCAGAGAATTGGTGGTAAACATCTTGTCAGGATCAGTTCCATTACCTATGGGGAGATGTCAAATATTTACCTGTGTCTCAGGGAAATTCCACTAAATCTGCCAAATGTTATTTCTGTCCTGAGGAAATCCTCCAGGCATTCTGTGGAACTAAATATTGAACAACCTAACCCACTCTTTGCAAAAATTTCTTTGTTGGTACTGAGCAAATGGTAACTGAATAATATTAAGGGCTTACTCTGACCAAACACAGTACACTTCAAACCATGGAAGACAGCACCCACAGAGCATTAATAGTGCAGATGGGTAAAAAAAACCAGACCTTGGTTTTAGTTCTGAATTTCCAGGCAAGGAAACCACATTAAAAAAAAGACTAGGTGGGCTGTCTAGATGTCACCTAAACTATCATTCTGCCCAAGGCTATTTCAATCGTTATTGAAGGACATTTTTCTAACACTATTTTTAAACCTGCTCAAGGATAGGAGTCAGAAAGCATCGCAGGCAATCCATTTCAGAGATGAAAATATTTTCCTAATGCCCATCCTCTTTTCTTATGCTCTAATTGAAGCCAATTACTCCTTGTCTTCTACAGAATGCTTACCTTTTTAAGCTTTCTTTTAACAGCTGAAGGCCAGTTGTCTTCCTTCAGTTTTCTCTCTGGTCTAGATGAGAAAACTCTAATATCTCCAGCCTCCCCTCTTGGGTCATATTTTCTAGATCACTGTTCATTCTCATTGTTATTCTTATACCAGACATTCCAAATCTTTCTCCAAGTGTGATGGCCATAAACACAAATAGCTCTAGCACTAACACCTCAGCAAGGCTATAGCAAATTACTCCACATCATTGTTCCATTTCTACATCCCAAGATGGCATTTTCAATTTCTCCCGTATGATCCAAAAGCGAGACAATGTTGACTTACATTCAACTTATGACTCGCTTTAGTCCCATATACTTCCCTGAAGTATTGTTCTCTGTATTCTGTATTTCAATGTTGGTTATTCATCCAGTTGAAGTTATAGGCAGAATACAGGCAAGTAAAAGCTAATATTCTGTTATTTAATAGACAAACATAAAAATGATTGCTTCTCTAATATCAAACTACATAAATATATCCTTCTAATTACAATGTCAATTAAGGCCACATTAACTTCCACAACTGGATATGATCGAATGAGGTATTTAATGAACAATGACAAAAACAATGGGTTTATAAGCATGTCTTGTCAATGTTTCAGCTATTTAAATGAATGTTGTAAAGAGATTGGTAGGAAAGTCCATAAACACCCAGATCAGATCATCAAATACATGGCATATCCATCTCTTTCCTCTTGGGTAGCAAAGCCTGAAGAAGGGAAAATAGGAAACAAAGGAGCTTGAATTTCAAAACTTACATACCACTTGGTCTTTGTAACTGACACTTTGTGTCCCAAGTTGTCACAAACTCTCTGTCCCAGCAAAGCCAATCGTTACTCCTTAAAAAAAATAAATAAATGATCAAAGAAACAAAATGGCTGTACCTCATTGCCCAAAAGGTTATTTGTCTATTTCATTTTATTTAGTTTCACATTAGGTCTTTCCTCTTATATTTGTTAATTTTTCTCTAGACTTGCAGACACTGACCTTCTAGATTTTTTTTTTTTTTTTTTTAAAGTCAAGGCTACATTAGAACCTGAAATGAAATTAGACGCAATTGTTGTGAGTTCTCCTATGCCTGAAATATCTCCTAGTAATTCAATAGTTTGGCAGTGTGGTGAGCAAGACATTTACCCTTGATTTCCCTGCGGTGAGTTAAGGTGTTTCTCTATGTGGGCAAAATATTGACATCTTAAAATATTTATGTGTTAAGTAGACAAAGATGTTTCACATTGAGCTGCTGGAAATGTCTTGAAGAATATCTTTAAATATTAATGTTTCCCAATGCAGTCCTTAGACAATCTGTTTACAGTGACAAGACATTTCAGCTTGTTATAACTTTGCTATAATTACATCCCTCCATTTTTATTTCTCCCCTAGATATTTTGGGCATATAGATAATGGCATTTTGCAGGAGGAGGGCTAAAACTAATTTGTTATTTCACCTGCTTTTTTTATGAGCAAGAACAATTCAAAGCTACCTAGCACATTTGAAGCAATTAATTCTTCTGTTTGTAATTATGCATTGCACATGTTTAGCAGCCAGGGGAATAAATGACCAGACAAAAATGAACATGAGAGTAATACCTCAAACTGATGTTGTCAGATAATACGTTGTACAGAACACACTAATCATGGAGAAACACAGAGGAAGAAAACGTTTGATTCTCATCCCATTCATCTGGTGTATCCAAAGATCAAATTTCCAAAATGTCTTTGGGTAACTTTGGAGCATAAGTGATTTTTCCAACAAAAAAATGAGATTGGCATTTAGATATTCATGCCTCTCTCAAAATTAGTGTGACTTCAGAATTGGGAACTTCAGGAACTGCAAAACATTGCACCATCCATTTATACAAACTTCTTCATTTTGAAAACTGAATTTGAAGTACTGGAATTAGAGGTGAGTTCAGAATCTTTGTTTAAACCCACTGCAGGTATATGAGTCATTTTAAGACATTCAAGACTCATTATTATAGTCTTCTTAAAGAACACGTTGTATTAAATATCTTGAGTATAGTATCTTATTATATAGTATAATAACTACAGTATTTTAGTATATAGTATATTGACTATAGTATTTTACTATATAATGTATAGTCAGAAGCAGTTTTTCAGGACCTTCACTTTTCCTGAATAGCCAGTCAAAAGCACTTATGTAAAAACTGTTATGGTACAGGTCTGATTGCACAGACATCTTTTTTTTGACATACGACCGTGTTGCTTATCTCTGCAAAGAGCACACAAAGTACATAAATCAAACTCTTCTCATCTTCTCATTTTCCTCAGAGATGTAAGTTATTGCAAAATTGTATTAAAGTGACTGTCCACTTGCTCCTTGGTCCAAGCAAAAGAAACAATTTCCTTTCATCAGTGGAACAACAAATCTTCTTTCAGTCACAAAGTACTGTGAAAGATGACTCCTCCAGCACTGACATCTGCCTCCTTATCAGGTTTTACAGACAGTTGGTGCACCTAAGGTACAGTTATCTGTAGATGCAACAGGAGATATGCTATCCAAAAGAGGTGGGCTGTCAGGCTTTTTACATTGAGTTAAAAATAATTGACTGCATAAAATGTCCTACATGCTAAAATGCTCTCATAGTTTTTATCCCTAAGAGAATGTGACTTTGTATTCAAACATTATTGTAACCATTTTAAAATCCTAGGTGCAACATGATTTAACCTGGGAACCATGTGGCCAACAGCTATCATAAGAGCCATCACTGGCTTTATTTTCTTAATCTAAACATATTTCACAGGCATCATCAATAGTGTTTGATAAACATGAGATGGGAATGCTGTGCTTTATACTGTCTATGAATCCTTCATAAGAGTTAAATGAGTGACAAGGATTCGGAAGAATAGACTGTCTTTATAATTTTGGCAATAAACTTCTTTTGTCTCCCTAAAAGCTCTCTGATTTTAAAAATTTCCACCTAGACATTAAAAAAATCACACAACCCAGAAATACCTTGAAAACATCAGACCTGAGGTCAAAACAAGCAAGCATAAGATAAAACATCTCAAGTTAGTGTTTATAAGATGGGAAAACTTCAGACCCAAACTCCACTAGTGGGCAAAGTATAAGATTAGAAAAAAAAAAAGATGGCCAATGTGAACCTCACAAAGTTAAACAAGACTAAATACAAGGTCTTACACTTGAGTCAGGGCAATCTTCAATATCAGTACAGACTGGAGGATGAATGTATTGAGAGCAGCCCGGTGGAGGAGGACTTGGGGATAGCTGGTGGATGAAATATTACATGTGAGACAGCAGTGTGCACGCACAGCCCAGAAAACCAAATGCGTCCAGGGCTGCATCAAAAGAACTGATCTCTGGGGTTAGCAGCACAAGACATGGCCTTGTTAGAATGAGTCCAGAGGAGGGCCATGAAAGTGATTCATGGGCTAGAATACCTCTCCTATGAACAAAGGCTGAGAAAGTCAGGGTTCTTCAGCCTGGAGATAAGAAGGCTTTTTATTGCAGCCATTCAATGCCTAAAGGAGGCTTATAAGAAAGACAGAGACTTTTTACTAGGGCCTGTAGTGACAGGACAAGGAGCAATGATTTTAAACTGAAAGGGAGTGGGTTTAGATTGGATATAAGGTAGAAATTCTTTATGATGAGGCTGGTGAAACACTGGAACAGGTTGCCCAGAGAAGTTGTAGATATCCCATCATTGGAAGTGTTCAGAGTCAGCTTGGTTGGACTGGGCTTTGAGCAATAAGATCTAGTGAAAGATGTCCCTGCCCAAGGCAGTAGGGATGACCATTACAGCCCAAACTGTTCTATGATTTCAGGATTCTATAAGCCCACTTACTCAAATGAAAACTTCATTCTTCTGATTTAGCTATTTCTGAAACCTACCCCCAAAAAAGTCTAGATCTTTATTACAGACCTCTAATGTCTATTAATATATACATGTAATGAAAAGAGTATTCCCTGAAATCTCTGATGTAAGTAATCACAGAAAAACATGAGCACTAGGCACCCAAGCTCCCATAAAGCAGCCCATTCACATTGGACATAATGTCCAAATTCCCTCAGTATTTCAGTCAAAATTTTGGATTATTTGAAGTTCCAACAAAGAGAACTTTTGGCAGCGATCCACAGAAGTTTAGAGACATAGGCTCCAACAATTTCCAAATGCTATATTATCTGAACTTTTTTTAGCAAAACATCCTAGTAAAAACATTGTATCTGAATGCCAGCTACAACAGCATCTCAGCCACATCCCTCTTTCTGAGTTTCACAAACTGAGAGTGAAACTCAGTACTGGACTTCAACTGGAAGACCACTTTTATGGTCTACATCTGGAAATGTTCTTTCATTGAACACTTTCCAGTCAAGAAACATGTTATTGTTGCAGCTGAATTCTGTTTTAATGCCTTCTAGATTTTTCCCTTGAATTCTGCCCAAAATTGGGGTCACTGTTGATATCCTGTGCCATCTAAGTCAAATACATTGCCCAAAGCACAAGGAATACAATTTTCAAGGCAAACTAAGTATTTCAAAATTAAAAAATAAAATAAATGTCTGATCAAGTTAAGAATAGCCAGATAAAAAACCCAACCATTCCTTAACAAACTAATTCAGAATGCCCTAAAATAGAGGATATGCTAGTAAAAAATTTTGACTCTGTCTTGTCAAATCCAAATGAGTTGGTTTCAAATCAACCAGCCTTTTAATAAATGATGGAAAATGGAATGACAGATTTCTCAGACAAAGATTTATAATACTAGATTTTTTTAAGGTGAAAATGTTATTAAGTTAATCACCTTTCACTTACAGTGTAGTTGCATGTCAAAATTAAATCTTTTTCTTAGAAAGGAGGAGAGAGTCTAAACTTACAGCAGGAATATTAATCAGTATTTCAGTCTATAATGATGGAATAATGGTTATTGTGTTTGAAAAAAAGAACCTGTAATATGATGAAAAAATTAATAGAATCAAAGAATTTTTTTGTTTGGAAAAGACACCTAAAATCATCAAGTCCAACCATTAACCTAGCACTGCCAAGTCCACCACTAAATTGTGTCCCCTAAGCACCACATCTACAAGTCTTTCAAATATGTCCAGGGACGGTCACTCAACCACTTCCCTGGGCAGCCTGTTCAAATGCTTGACAACCCTTTCAGTGAAGAAACTTTTCCTAATATCCAGTCTAAATCTCCCCTGGTACAACCAGAGGCCATTTCCTCCTGTCCTGTCATTTGTTACTTGGGAGAAGAGACCAACACCCACTTCACCACAGCCTCCTTTCAGGCAGTTGTAGAGAGTGGGAAGGTCTCCCCTGAACCTCCTTTTCTGCAGACTTAACAACTCCATTTACCTCAGCTGCTCCTCACAACACTTGTGCTCTAGACCCTTCACCAGCTTCATTGTTCTTTGGAAATGCTCCAGCACTTCAATGTCCTTGTAGTGAGGGGCCCAAAACTGAAGAGAACACTTGAAGTGCAGCCTCACCAGTGCCAAGTACAGGGCAATCACTTCCCTGGTCCTGCTGGCCACACTATTTCTGATACAAGCCAGGATGCTGTTGGCCTTCTTGGCCACCTGGGCACAATTCTGGCTAACATTCAGTGAGCTATCAACCAATATCCTCCAGATCCTTTTCTGCCAAGCAGCTTTCCAGCCACTCTTCCCCAAGCCTGTAGTGTCGCATAGGGTTGTAAAGACCCAAGAGCAGGACTTGGCACTTGTTGAACCTCATACAATTGGCCTCAGCCCATTGATCCAGCCTGTCCAGATTCCTTTGCAGAGCCTTCCTACCCTCAAGCAGATCAACACTCCCACCCAACTTGGTGTCATCTGCAACCTTACTGAGGGTGAACTCAATTCCCTCATCCAGATAATTGGTAGATATTAAACAGAACTGGCCCCAATACTGAGCCCTGGGGAACTCCACTTGTCACTAGCCACCAACTGGATTTAACTCCATTCACCACAACTCTTTCAGCCTGGCCAGCCAGTTTTTTACCCAGCAAAGAGTATGCCCATCCAAGCCATGAGCAGGCAGTTTCTCCAGAAGAATGTTGTGGGAAATGGTGTTAAAGGCTTTACTGAAGTTTATGCAAGACAACATCCACAGCTTTTCCCTCATCCACTAAACAGGTCACCTTACCTTAGAAGATCAGGTTAGTCAAGGAAAACTTCAGTCTTACAGTTGTTTCTATAAAATGTAAAGATTTGTGAAGTCTTAAAAAGCTATTAGAAGTCTTAGAATAAAACAGCCCATATGCTTCAGTTTCTTTTCTACTAAACCTTCTGAACTTGAGGTTTTTTAGTAAATGCTGATTGCCCTCAACTAAAATAACAAAGGACAGAGATGGAGGAGTGGTGAAGAGGAAATGGAAATATAGATTGGATCTATCAAATGACTGGGAAAAAGAACCTGCCCAGCATTACCATGAGTTTAAAGCAAGACTTCAAGCTGAGGACAGTCCCCAGGGCAAATTCACAACTCTAGCCATTGATCATCTGTGTAAAACTAGGTCTCATCTTCCCTAGAAAAAACAAAACAAAACATAAAAACAAACAAACAAAAAACCCACCCAACTTAAGTAGGAGGTGGTAAGTAATTCTAATGACTAGTGGCCATGGGCAACACAGACTTTACAGCTGTGTGAGTAAGTGAAATTCATTTGGGTGAGGAAGGCCTTTGATTTGCAGGGGAGTAATATTCTTGCTCTTATGCACCTCATCCCATTGTTTCTAGCCACGAAAACCAAATTGTATTTCCAGTAGGACTACTTTATCCAGAAAGGATGGTCATAGCTGTAGACAGCCTGCAGGTTATACAAATGTGACACTGGGACAGTACAACTCCACTGGCAACCAAGCATACAGCAAATAAATGTGGTCACCAGTCATTCCTACATCTATCTCAAAAGATGCATGGGTGACAACAACGCAAGTGTGGCAGTAAGAAGGTGTGAGATAAGGCAGGCATGATAGGGTGAGGAAGCCTGAAGAGTTAAATAAGGAACTGAAGAACAGTTCAGCAGCAGGAGACATAAAAGAGAAGGAAATACCCAAGGGGAGAGACCATGTGCAGGCTAACAGTGACAGCTAGAAAGAACCAGGATCAAAAATGAAGTGCCCAGAATATTTAAATGGGTAGTTTTGAACTGAAAAATAGCACTCAAACAAAAACTGTCTGCTGGTATCCACCTTAATCCGTCAAAAGTCTATTGAGGGTAAATTTCTTTCTAAAGTAGACAGGCTGCCCCATGAGTAAAAAAGAGAAGGGAAGCCCAAATCACCCTGAAAACAATGAAATTGTTTTATTTTATTTGCTTGTTTTTACCAAAAGGCCAAAGTGAAACAAATTATTACACTTTCCTTCACTTTCTCTAAATGTACAAAACAGCTATTTCCCTACCATAGCAAGCTTCCTGTAGGCTCACTGGTGCAAAGCAACAACTAGACTTATTTTTGTAAGAAAGTTATAATAGTGAGGTGACCCACTTTTTATTCCTGATGGTCTTGCTGCTCCTTTCTCAACTTTGAGAAAAACACTTAATCTTCTTATAACATCCCATCTACAAAAATGGTCTCAAGAAATTTTCAAACTCTAGTTAACACCTCACAGAGTGAGTGCTGTTACAAAAGCTTTATTTCCTCATATCAGTCACTTCATATTCTGTTATCACATGGTGGGAAAGATTATACCATTCTTTAGTTCAATGATAGTGAGAAGATGCTCGGTTCTCCTTTTTTGGAGTGTTGTGGGGAACAGATGGTCAAATGTAATACAAACTAAAATCAAAATGAACTGCAAACAACCAAAGGAAAAACAAAAAATCAATCAATCAAACAAACAAACAAACAAAAAAAGGATTTGAAAATATGTAGGAAGGACAAGAAAATATATAATCCAAATCCTTCTTGGAAATGCAAGACTGATGGTCTTCTCACATCCATACAGGCAGCTGGTATTGCTCATAGTGATTTTCTCATTCAGAAGGAAAAGGAGATTACTCACAAGAGTTGACTAAGATCACCTGCTGAATCATTCCTAGATATGTTCTTTTGTGTTCAGAATGAAAGATTGTTGAGACATGATGACTGCTGGATTCTGGATTAATTGGAAATTGTGGTGAAAATTGTTTAGATTAGGCTGAAATTCAAAACAAGCTGAAACTTCAGATGGAAAAAATTATTTCCTCACCTGTTTTATCAAAACCACTTCCTCTCCTGGATCTCAACCTTTCTCCCACATATGCTGGGTTTTAGCCTCTGCATATTCTTGAAGTATAGGTGTCATTTTAAGTGAATGCCTGTCTGTAAAATATTGTGGTAATAGAGACCAGACATTTCTATCTGTAGCCTGTGATTTTTAGCCTGCTTTGAAGGATGAGTTAATTGAGCAATTTCCCTGTTATTCTCTAGTCTAGATTATAATAATGGGGGAAGAGGGGTGGGGAGTGTGTGTTTGTGTTTTGTTGTTTAGTTGGTTGGTTTGTTGGGTTTTTCTGTACTGCTGTGGTTACAACATTGAAGATACGAGTGGTTTCATCTTAGAGATCCCTGGTGAAGATCTCATCCCTCCCCCTCAAATGCACCAACGACTCAGTTCTGCTTTCCATGGGATTTTCAGCAACATCAGAGAATTCTGTAACTTTCTGCAAGAGCTTCTTCTGTCATGAGAAGGAGGAAGAGAATATATACTGCCCAATTGGACTATATACTCCATTTGGAAGTGCATAAACCATGCTACATTCTTTGCCCATGTGGAGGCAAAGGAGTGACTTTGCAAAACATTAAGCTGCATAATTAACTTTTAGAATGGGCTAGAGTTTTAAACTCATATTTAAACTCCCCCTTACCTGGACATTTCTAAAATTCTGTAGCAAAAGAGTCATCTCACCAAAGCAGAGTTTAAAGTGAGTTACAGATTTCAAAATCTAAGGGATTTTTGGGTTCTGTGAACTAGACAAAGATGTGAAAGTCAATTGGCTGAACAAACAGTAGTCTGTTAACTATAGATATCTAAAATAAACTTAAACTTTTTCATTCACACTAATAGCATATTAAGTAGAGAGATTTGGAAAATAGTCTAGAATATTTTATTGTTTTTCTGAAGCTTTTCCATGCCATTTTGTTTTTCTGTAGGAGAGGAAGAAGAGGACAAGGTTTTGCATCTAAACAGATAAATACTTTATTTGTTGTGTGTTTTTTCTTGTCTTCTGTTGTGAACCTAAATCTTTGCCCAGAAGCTCATTACAAATGTAACAGGTTTTTTCAGTTCTCTTATGGGTGAATGTGGAGGAGAATGCACCATAGAGAAAACTCTTGTGAGATCTTTCTCACCAAAAGCCTGTGTTATCTTGTCTTCTAATTCACTCTTCATAGTTAAGTTCAGAACAACAGAAGGAGAAAGGTGATTCTAGAAGAAAATGCAAAGCCTTTTTATGCTCCAGATAAAATTAATGACATTTCTAGGCAATTGATTTCCTATGTAATGCCAGGGAGAGAAGTGGAAAAGGACTTTCTAAGAGGATGGACACTTTGTAAAGTAATCTGGTAGAATATGGGTTAAGAGAATTGAATGTACAGAACTATTGAATTCAATATGTACTAGCAACTAGGAGGGAACAAACTTGAATCTATGAGACCAAAATATAGCTGCAGTATTTAAAAAGTAGTACCCTCATATGGTTTAACCAGCTATTGTGGTTCTGAAGAAAACAGTAAACAGGGTTCTAAGAGAATACACTGACTTTACAAAGAATATAAAAAGCGTATCTCTCCCTTGCAAAAATGTGAATCGCAAGAGGATACTTTGGGACCATCAGTTTCAGCTGGTAGTCTACAGTGGAATGGAGAGGAATTTTCATATTTGCTCAACTTTTTCCTGACTGTACCAGTGTGTTAGATAATACTTAGTTATATAGTTTTATGGAGAGAACAACCAGTTGTGCCTGGGTTCACGCATGCAGACATGAGGATGAAAAATCTCTTGATTCATTAAACATTTTAAGGGTTTAGCTTCAAAGTTTGCAAGAAAGGCTAAACAAAGCTATCTACCTTGGATTTAAAGTATTTTAAAATACTTTTACATAAGAAGTTTAATAATTATGTATTTAGTAGTTTTACATAATTTGCAATTACCAAGCCTAAAGGAGAGATTTGCAAATATGACATTTTAGCAAGTATTATGAGTGAAAAATAATATCCAGACAAGACAGAAAAAAATATTTGCAAAAGCGTCAGTGAGAAGTTGTACTGGCTTACTCAGTGGTTGACTTATTTATTCTTGGTCATGCATTAAAATAATCAGCACAATTTAATCTCATTCAGGCACAATATTTTTTGCACATGGATCAATGTTCTTTTATTCATTAATATATATTTCCTTTATAGTTTCTGCAATCATTTGCGGAGTGTAAACAGTTTCTAATGGTTTCTTTCTGCTCTATGCTTGAACACTGCCTTTAGTCATCAAGGAGAAAATTAATGAGAAGCAAATCTTATTTATAATTACACTCAGACCAAATTGTTATTTAAAGTATAAACAGTATGTGAACTATTATTATACAAATCTCCTCTAATTCCTCACAGGTGCTAATTAGAGTTTGTCATACCAATGCCCCAGAATTACTTGCTTTCCCAAACTAATTCTAAAATTAGCTTCTCCTTTGTAACCTACTTGTCAGCTAGAAAACATTCTCTTCCATTTTTGATCCCATTAATATCAATGGTTTCATTCACATGCTTAAAACTGCATGTGTTTAAAGTATAACAAAGGTACTTAACTCCATCAGTACTTACTGATTTTGACAAGGCTTTAATGGAGTACAACATCCACTATCAAGGATGTGAGTCAAGATACAGGTGAAAACTTTAGCAAACATTGCCACTATACAGGTACATCCAGGTCCTTGAGCAAAATAGGTAATACAGAGCTGCATGTGATGTGTGTGCCCAGGCACGGAATATTAGTGGAAAGACGTCTTTAATAGGCAAAATGTTCTTTCTGCAGATCAAATTTCTTTTGAAATCATATATTTAGGTCTGTTCTTCAGAGGAAGAAAGAACTGAGTTGTTGGATTCACTTGTTAATACTTTTCCACCTTCTATTTAGCTTTCTAAATGTTCCTGCTATTTTCTTCCTATTCTTAACATTACTCACAGCAGATAAATTCCAGATGCCAGTTTCATTCCTGGATGATCTGAGGGCTGATTTATTAAAATAAAAGATTGATCTGCCATTACTGTGAGATAGTGCTGCTGTGTTACAGAAGGTATCCAGTGATATGCACAATGTTCCTGGGAAGGGAACAAAGCCTTTATTTTGAAAGACCTGTAAATTATCAGTAAATTCAGGGTCTGGGCTAATGGCATTCTAAATAGGATGCTATGAAAAGAAGAGTGAGAAAGAGTAAAAAATGCAAAACTGAAAGAGTCAGACCAGAGATCAATAATTGTCAGAGTGCAAAGCCCTCTGTAGAGAGAGCATTAATAATACTTGGGCTCACACCAGCCCCCTCATGCACAGCATTGTAAACATTTTATGAACACGAATTTGCACAACCTTGCTGTAAGGCATCAATGTGTTATTTTAAGTAGAGCTCTTTAGGCAAGTCTTGATGGTAGCAACCAATGCCTAAGGGTCCTTTTAGGGAAAATGACACAAAGAACAGCTCAAGGCCATATTCAGAAACTATTTGATTTCTGCTCTGAGAAATATAATTCTCTGTGAACTCTCTAACAGGTACTTCTTCCCCAGTTGCAAAGCCACCTGAGTCCAAAATGTGGCAAGAATATGTTAAAGTAAGAAACTCAAATTACCAGACCACTGTTGCAGCCATTCCTCACACAATCTCCAATGATGACCACCCAGTTGGCCACTACTGTCCTTTCTGAAATACTGTTCACATTTGTGTTGCATTGCAAGACAAGATATCCTGGTCCAAAGAAATCCTTCACTTGTCTGGAGATCTCCTCAAAGTTGCCACCTAGATCAACACCTCAGGGGGAACCTTCTGGAGCTCAGCCTACTAATCAAGTCTCTTCAGGTAGGTTTAGCAATACCAAAGAAGTAAAGGGACTCAAAGTTAAAGACACCGGTGTCAGAGCATGGCAAGGATTTCAGATGGTGTCTCAAACTTCAGAAATGCCTACCTCATATTCTGATAAGTTATTCAGTTCTAATGCAAGCATCTCAGATGCCTTTAGAGTAGCTAGCATGAATTCCGGCAGCATATCCATAGCAGCACAGAAAAAGAGCTCGTAGTTTAATACCAGCTCAAGTTAATTAAGAAAAAAAATAATGTATTAAATAAAATTAATTAAATTTTAATTTCTACATGGGTACAGTGTAGAAAGAACCTTACTTTAGCTGCATTGGTATCACTGTACTGGAGAACTTGGAAGCACCCTGTGAAAATCCACACCCAAAAATATGTCCCTTCTTAAAATAGAAAGAGAACTTACCTTTCCTTCGTTTCCACTTTTTGCTCTATCCAGTACATAGAGACTGTTCCCCTACTCTTTAAATGCAAGTTGCTTTTCCTTTAATTTTTCATTTAAATGACAGACCATCTCCAGAAATATCTCTGCTAAACAATTTCAATCATTCTCTCTCTTTTTTGCTTTGCTAATTGTAGTTTGTACCTGATTAGTACCTTGAGGAGTTTCCACCTCCACAGTCCAGCCCCTCTTATGCAGGGTGCTGCACAGACATGCACTCCCATGCAGCCATGTGCAACATTTTTTGCTCTAGGTCTGCCCACTCCCTGTACCTTGGCAGTACAGACCAGCTGGAATACCTCCATGTGTTGATATTAAAACATGTCTTTACCCACAGTAATAAGCCCATCAGAAACAACTTAATATGGGACTTGTGCTGTACTGCAATAATATAACTTCTTTGGATCTGAAAGAGGTTAATGTCCTGACAATTCAGAACATGAACTGAGTTAGCGTGCAATCACCTGCACTTCACTTTGCAGACATGTTTTAAGAAAACTGCCTCTCTTGACAAATAGAGATATTGCTCAGCTGTTAACATGTACACTAGGACAGTTAAACAAAGTCAGTACGATCTTGTGGTCTTCATTATCGCATGTGAAGGAACGTGTTTTTCAAACACAGGATTACAGACAGTTTGCCTCAAATGATCAAGTCCCCCTATAAAAAGCATCAGAGATCTAAAAGCAGCGATAAAACCAGCACTTTTCAACTTGGATGACATGCAATTGATGTGTCTTTGATAATGTGAAGCCAAAAAGAACTGGAAACTCATCATTATGCACATAATCTTTTAGTATTCTTGAAAGATCATTCTGGCAATCTGTCTTCTGGATAGGCTTCTGAAAAGCCACAAAAATTGTATAGACTATTAGTTTTCTTCAATCTAGGAGAATATCAGACAGTATTTTTCCTCTCTCTCTTATCAGAGCATCTTGTCTCTTAGGGATGGTGACAATAATTAAATCTACCTCAAGAGGCTGTCTCACCCCCTTGTGTGGATAGCCTTGTGTGTTCAGGTATGCCTTCAGTTACAGGGAATTTCAGTCTACTGCACATTGAATTAAACTCTATGCTTTTTTTCCCCCAAACAAGGCAAATAGAAGGCTCTAAGAGTTGTAAGGTTTGATTCAGCAAATCAGTTGCAACAAAGGAGCCCACATTTGGCAAAGTTGTGTTTCTAGGGAGTGTCTCTGACTACCTGTCAGAGAAGAGCTCAGCTCCACATGGGAGCCAAGTTTGCTTTTCTGGTTTTGGAGACATGAGGTAAGCAGAATCTTCCTCAGGTCCCCATCAGGCTGAGTTCCCAGTAGAATCCAAGCTGGCAGGAGCCAGTTCACTGAAATTGATTCCTTCCCTTCCCACTGACAGATATACCTCAAGATTTATGATTAACCAATCCGTTTGAAAACCATACACATAATAGTAATGCATTATAGGCATGGATATATGCAGGCGTTCATGCTTTGTATGCATTATATGACTATAGATGTAGAAGCCATACTAGCTGAAATTCACCAAGATTTTGCAAAAAAATCCAAAAGGTAAAGACACATCCAGCTCTTCAATTCAGTGGGAGGTGTTACAGGGATTACAGAGGGAACCAATTATACCATCTATGGGAAGCCTAGACTAGGAAAGAAATTTCTCTTTTCATTGTTATTTTCTACTTAGAGGTCATTTAATTTTAGTTAATCTGTCAGTGGGGTAAGAAATCATAGAATAGTTTCATTGGAAAAGACCATTTTGATCATCTAGTCCAACCATAAGCCTAATATTGCTAAGTTCACCGCTAAAACATGTTCCCAGGTACGACATCTACATGTCCTTTAAATACCTGCAGGGATGGTGAGTCAGCCTGTTCCAATATTTGACAACCCTTTCAGTGAAGATTTTTTTCCTAATATCCAACCTAAACCTCCCCTGGCACAACTTAAGGCTATTCCCTTTTGTTCTACCACTTGTTATTTGGGAGATGAGACCAACACCCACCTCACTACAACCTCCTTTCAGGTAGTTGTAGAGAGCAATGGTAAAAGCTCCTGTTTGAAGCTGGCATCTGCAGGGAAAGAACATTATTAATAACATGAGGATGTCTAGAGTAGATTCCCCTCCAGCTGACATATGGCATTTGATATGAAAGTGGAAGTAAATGTCAGGTTACTAGCCTGGTCCTGCACACAGGCAGTGTGATAGATGCAAAACTGGCATCAATTCTAGTAGGTTCCCAGCAAACATCCATAGTTTTCTGCCATCACAGACCAACACCAGCCCCCTTCTCACAGACAAAGACCAGAGGAAAGCTTCCCCTTTCAGGTTACAGCAATGGTACTGGCAGCCATCTCTCTGCCTCCCAAGCACAAGGGAATTAAAGTGAGTACTTTCTCAAAGACAGAGAAAGAAGTATTAATAAAAATTCCATTGATGTCACCAAATGTTCCAGTCAGAAATGTCCCATACAAGTTTCTGTAGCGTTGCTAAAGAAAAATGAAGTACAATAGTGGTCTCTTCTCCTCATGCCATTACATCCTTACTTGCTCTTCTTCCCATACTTATTCATCCCATCCTGGACTCCTTCTGAAGCCCAAAACTGCAGTTACCTGAACTTTGCAAAAGCAGTTCAGCTTGGCTTTGAATTCACATCAAGGCAAATATGTCATTTCTATATCACTCTGTGCTATACAGAAGCCATCTTATAAATGTAAGGACATGCTTACAGTATTATTATTCTCTACACCCTGTGGTTATGGAAGTAATTCAAATTTCAGTCCACCACAGATAATAGCTTGACCTACATTTGTGTTGGCTACTAATGACAGAGAGCACTAATGCAAGTTTACTTCTATATAAAAGCTGTGCTAGGTCACCACATTCAAATTTACTTAGAACAAAATGACTGTAGGCCACCTCTTACACTTTGTTGTAAAATTTTGCTCATTTTAATTGTCACCACTTTATAAATAATGAAAATATCTCATAAAACTTATATGCAAAGTTATTTCTTCTTGGGAGTCTAAATTTGCATTTTTTTAATTATTCAGCTTGCTTACTAATGTAAATGTCATTTTAAGTATTAATAATACTGATATGACTATGTATTATGCAAAAAAATCTTTACTTCTCTACAAAAACAACCTGTTCAGGACCTAGAGGACTAGGACATAACACCTCCTTCTGTGGATGAGCAAAGTGGGAAAAAGCTTGAATAAGAGAGTCTTTTAACAGTCTGTCCTACTTAGAAAGTAATTGGACTTAATGATGCTTAAAGATCTTTTGCAGGTCTCATTTCTCTGCACAGCAGAGAGAGAGAGTGTGGGCCATGGTGACATGCTTATAGCTCAGCAGGTTAATTATGCCTTTTCAGGGCTGACCATTTTAAATTGCTGGTTCTGGCCAGCACCCATTGTTCAAATAGCTGGCAGGGCACTGTTAGTAAACTGTGCTCAAGATCTTCTGTAATAAAAGCAGGTGATTTGAATTATCTACATGACATCTCTCCAGTGGGAATGTAGTAGCCCAGAGGAAATCTCAGAGATACTTTACAATAGCACCCATCAAAACCCTGACACTTATCAATCTTAACATGGAATCCACGCTCTAATTCATCAAGCTTAGCATGTACTCTCAGTGTAGACTGTTTAGGAAGGAATCAGCACTTGCAAGGGTTTGTGCATTAGTCTGAGCTGTCTGATTAACACTGGCTTGTAAATGACTTGCAAACTCTCTTCTTTGGCAAGGTGTTCGCTCATCAACTGCAGCCCTGCTCACATGATGTGGAATCATACTGTGTTGGTCCTGTCTCCTGACAGGATGACTCAAGTGTTTTACATAAGGGGTCAAAGAAGCAGTTTGGATTTGGATGACTTTTGGAGGAGAGAGAGGTATTTGAGGAAGGAAAAATAGCTGAGGCCTGTACAGGATAGTCAGAATATTTTGGGAATGACTAAACATAGTTTTGTAGCACAATTTTGATTATCTTTAAGTATCAAGATGTCTTCACATGGCAGCAGATGGATTTCAGGGAGACCTATAGATCCTGAAGGGGCTGCTGGAAGCCACCTGGGTTCCCCTAGACCACGTAAATGGGGACAGATGCCCATGCTTATATAGCTGAACAGTTTCTTCTCTCTCTTCACAAAAGAGGGCATAACTTGTGTCTGGTAATTGCAAATGAAGCTCTTGGCTGAAGTAGGTAAAAAGGCATAGTTTTACAGGCTACTTTTCTTAATATGAGTTCTTTATCTCCATTTCTTTTATGGCTCCCATTGCCATGAGATCCATATCTCCAAATGACAGAATCATAGAATCATCAAATAGTTTGGGAAACACACCACAATCTTAGTGTGAGCTGCAGCATGACACAATATAAAACTGAATATTCATAGGAGTGTATTTGTCCCTTTGCAATATACCCTTGCTGTGCTGTGTGTTCTCCAGCTTGTGCCAGAGAGGAGCTCTGAAAGCATGCAACAAGAGGCTCACTGCAACTGAGCCCCAAGCAGTCACCCTCAAGAACAACAGAGAGCTGTCTCTACCTTTCCACACAGGCTGCTGGATTAAAAAGAAATTATTGTTGTTGTTGTTATTAATAATAATAATAAAAA
>NW_010332033.1:0-3851 GCF_000700745.2 Antrostomus carolinensis
TCCCAGTCCCTCCCAGTATGGCCCAGTATGGTCCCAGCCACTCCCAGTATGATTCCAGTATCACCCCAGTCACTCCCACTGTGACCTCAGTCACTCCCAGTCCCTTCCAGTATGATCCCAGTTCTTCCCAGTATGATCCCAGTCACTCCCAGTTGTCCCCAGTAACATCCAGTCCATCCCAGTATGATCCCAGTCCCTCCCAGTATGATCCTAGTCACTCCCAGTTGTCCCCAGTAACATCCAGTCCCTCCCAGTATGATCCCAGTCCATCCCAGTATGATCCCAGTCACTCCCAGTAGGATCTCAGTCACTCCCAGCTGCTCCCACTACGATTCCAGTTACTCCCAGTAGGATTCCAGTCAGTCCCAGTTTCCCCCAGGGTGGTCCCAGTCACTCCCAGTATGATCCCAGTCATTTCCAGTATGATTCCAGTCACTCCCAGTCACACCCATTATGATTCCAGTCACTCCCAGTATGATCCCAGTTGCCCCAGCATGGTCCCAGTCACTCCCAGTATGATCCCAGTCACTCCCAGTCTCTCCCAGTACGATTCCAGTCACTCCCAGTATGATTCCAGTTACTCACAATGTGATCCCAGTTGCCCCCAGCACGGTCCCAGTTGCTCTCACCATAGTTCCAGTTGCTCCCAGTATATCCCAGTCACCCCCAGCATGCTCCTAGTCAATCCCAGTCGCTCCCAGTATGATCCCAGTCACTCCCAGTTGCCCCTTGTGTGACCCCAGTTGCTCCCAGTATGATCCCAGTCACTCCCAGCTGCCCCTAGGGCAGTCCCAGTTTCTCCCAGCATGATCCCACTCACTCCCAGTTGCTCCCAGTATGATTCCAATATGATCCCAGTATGATCCTGGTCCCTCCCAGTACGACCCCAGTCACTCCCAGTTGCTTTCAGGGCAGTTCCAGTCACTCCCAGTATGGTCCCAGTTGCTTCCAGCATGGTTCCAGTTGCTCCCAGTGGCTCCCAGTGTGATCCCATTTGCCCCCAGCTCAGCTCCAGTGACTCCCAGTTGCCCCCAGTATGGTCCCAGTTGCCACCAATGTGATCCCAGATGTTTCCAGCATGGTCCCAGTTTCTCCCAGTTCCTCCCAGTTGGCCCTCAGCATGCTCCCAGTCATATCCAGCATGGTTCCAGTTGCTCCCAGTGGCTCCCAGTGTGATCCCAGAATGCTCCCAGTTGCTCCCAGTGTGCCCCCAGAATGCTCCCAGTTGCCCCCAGTATTCCAGTCACTCCCAGTATGATCCCAGTCACTCCCAGTTGCCCTCAGGGCAGTCCCAGTAGCTTCCATTTGCCCCCAGCACAGTCCCAGTTGTTTCCAGTGTGGTTCCAGTTGCTCCCAGTGGCTCCCATTTGCTCCCAGTGTGGTCCCACTGACTCCCAGTATGATCCCAGCTGCACCCAGCATGGTCCCAGTTGCACTCACCATAGTTCCAGTTGCTCCCAGTATATCCCAGTTGCCCCAGCATGCTCCTAGTCAATCCCAGTCACCCCCAGTTGCTCCCAGTCACCCCCACTGTGGCTCCCAGTGGTTCCCAGTATGATCCCAGTCACTTCCAGCACGGTCCCAGTTTCCCCCAGTTGCCCCCAGCATCATCCCAGTTTCTCCCAGTTGCTCCCAGTATATCCCAGTTGCCCCAGCATGCTCTTAGTCAATCCCAGTCACTCCCAGTATGTTCCCAGTCACCCCCAGTTGCTCCCAGTATGGTCCCAGTTGACCCCAGCATGGTCCCAGTCACTCCCAGTTGCTCCCAGTTGGCCGCAGCATGGTCCCAGTCACTTCCAGCATGATCCCAGTTTCTCCCAGCTGGCCCCTACATGCTCCCAGTCACATCCAGCATGGTTCCAGTTGCTCCCAGTCGCTCCCAGTATGCCCCAGAATGCTCCCAGTATGGTCCCAGCATGATTCCAGTCACTCCCAGTTGCCCCCAGGGCAGTCCCAGTAGCTTCTATTTGCCCCAGCATGGTCCCAGTTGCCCCCCAGTATGGTCCCAGTTGCTCCTAGTATGGTCCCCAATTGCTTCCAGTGTGGTTCCAGTTGCTCCCAGTGGCTCCCAGTTGCCACCAGTGTGTCCCAGTGACACCCAATACGATCCCAGTTGCCCCCAGCACCGTTCCAGTTGCCCCCAGTGTGATGCCAGATGTTTCCAGCATGGTCCCAGTTTCTCCCAGTTGGCCCCTGCATGCTCCCAGTTGCCCCCAGTATGATTCCAGTATGATCCCAGTCACTCCCAGTATGATCCCAGTCACCCCAAGGGTGGTCCCAATCGCCCCTACAGGAGTCCCAATTGCTCCCAGTATGATCCCAGTCACTCCCAGTACAATGCTAGTATGGTCCCAGTTATCCCCCAGTATGGTCCCAGTTGCTCCTAGTATGGTCCCCAATTGCTTCCAGTGTGCTCCTAGTGACTCCCAGTATGATCCCAGTTGCCCCCAGTGTGATGCCAGATGTTTCCAGCATGTTCCCAGTCACTCCCACTTGCTCCCAGTTGGCCCCCAGCATGGTCCCAGTCACATCCAGCATAGTCCCAGTTTCTCCCAGTTGGCCCCTGCATGGTCCCAGTCACCCCCAGTATGATCCCAGTCACTCCCAGTACAATGCTAGTTGCCCCAAGGGTGGTCCCAATCGCCCCTACAGGAGTCCCAATTGCTCCCAGTATGATCCCAGTCACTCCCAGTACAATGCTAGTTGCCCCAAGGGTGGTCCCAATCGCCCCTACAGGAGTCCCAATTGCTCCCAGTATGATCCCAGTCACTCCCAGTACAATGCTAGTTGCCCCAAGGGTGGTCCCAATCGCCCCTACAGGAGTCCCAATTGCTCCCAGTATGATCCCAGTCACTCCCAGTACAATGCTAGTTGCCCCAAGGGTGGTCCCAATCGCCCCTACAGGAGTCCCAATTGCTCCCAGTATGATCCCAGTCACTCCCAGTACAATGCTAGTTGCCCCAAGGGTGGTCCCAATCGCCCCTACAGGAGTCCCAATTGCTCCCAGTATGATCCCAGTCACTCCCAGTACAATGCTAGTTGCCCCAAGGGTGGTCCCAATCGCCCCTACAGGAGTCCCAATTGCTCCCAGTATGATCCCAGTCACTCCCAGTACAATGCTAGTTGCCCCAAGGGTGGTCCCAATCGCCCCTACAGGAGTCCCAATTGCTCCCAGTATGATCCCAGTCACTCCCAGTACAATGCTAGTTGCCCCAAGGGTGGTCCCAATCGCCCCTACAGGAGTCCCAATTGCTCCCAGTATGATCCCAGTCACTCCCAGTACAATGCTAGTTGCCCCAAGGGTGGTCCCAATCGCCCCTACAGGAGTCCCAATTGCTCCCAGTATGATCCCAGTCACTCCCAGTACAATGCTAGTTGCCCCAAGGGTGGTCCCAATCGCCCCTACAGGAGTCCCAATTGCTCCCAGTATGATCCCAGTCACTCCCAGTACAATGCTAGTTGCCTCCAGTATGATCCCAGTCACTCCCAGTATGATCCCAGTCACTCCCAGTTGCCCCCAGTCCCAGTAGCTTCCACTTGCCCCAGCATGGTCCAAGTTGCCCCAGCATGGTCCCAGTCATCCCCCAGTATGGTCCCAGTTTCCATCAGCGTGCTCCCAGTGACTCCCAGTATGATCCCAGTTGCCCCCAGCACTGTTCCAGTTGCCACCAGTGTGCTCCCAGTATGATCCCAGTTGCCCCCAGTGTGATGCCAGATGTTTCCAGCATGGTCCCGGTTGCTCCCAGTTGCTCCCAGTACGGGTCCCCGCAGGGCCGGACAGAGGGACACGGTGACACCATCGTCCCCCCGGGGGGGTCCCCGGTTCTCGTGTTTCTTCTCCGTCCCCAACA
>NW_010332034.1:0-4578 GCF_000700745.2 Antrostomus carolinensis
GGGTGGTTGAAGTCCCCCATGAGGATTTTTTTTTAAAAATGGAGCCTAGGGTTCTTTTTTATGTGGAAAGATCACTTTCTAGATCACTTGGGTTTTGCACGTTGTAGTTGTACTTCTGAGTAGCTGGAGACATCTCTGATTTTTGGGAGAACCATAAATCATTTTGGCAATCTCCTGTTAGAGGAATGAGTAAGATGGTATTAGAAATACGGCAAGAAAATGACAAATTACTGTTGCAAAAACACTGCTTGCAGTAATTTCTTGAAATATTGTCTAAAAATATCCGTGCTGCCAATCTCGGTCATCTGGGCATGAATTCTGTACAGTTAATGATTCCCAAAAATAGACATTCTTACTGGAATTTCAGGAAAGCCCAGTTCTGGGTGCTGGAATGTGGTAGAGCTGTGTGTGCCACTGTAGGATGGGAACGTAATTCATCCTCAAAGAGTCGGCTTTGATCTGTGCTGTGTTACACCTGAGCCCAGTGAGGCTTGTTTTGTCCTGGCTAACCCAGAGGACGTAGACAGCGTGTGTCTGAGCGTGTCCTTGATCGTGGGTGCGTGTAGGGGCCTGGTGACCTTCTGTGGTATAAGCACAAAGTGTTTTATGGTGCTTTTAGGAGGCTCTTCTGCAGGACTGGGGGGCACTTGAAATAACTCTCTCTCTCCCGAGGGTGTGACTTGTGCTTTCCTGTGTTTGGTCCTGATGGGTGTTTGTCTGAAACGTGACTCTTCATTCTTCATAGCTCTGAAAAAAAATTTAAAAATTATTAATCTGGGAAAAAGATTTGTTACAGAATCCCAGAACTGCCCAGATTGGAAAAGCCCTTTTAGTTCATCGAGTCCAACCATGAACCCAACACTGACCAGTCCCCTATGACTAACCCATGTCCCTCAGCACTATGTCTACATGACTCTTCAGTCCCTCCAGGGATGGGGACTCCACCACTGCCCTGGGCAACCCCTTCCAATGCCTCAGAACCCTTGCAGCAAAGAAATTCTTCCTCACAGAATGGTGGGGGTTGGAAGGGACCTCAGGAGATCATCCAGTCCAACCCCCCTGCCAAAGCAGGTTCCTTACACCCGGTGCTCCAGGTGGGTTTGAACATCTCCAGAGATGGAGACTCCACACCCTCTCTGGGCAGCCTGTCCCAGGGCTCCAGCACCCTCACAGGAAAGAAATTTTTCCTTAAGTTTGTCTGGAACTTCTGGTGTTCCAGTTTGTGCCCATTGCCCCTTGTCCTGTCACTGGGCACCACTGAGAAGAGCCCGGCCCCATCCATTTGGCCCTCACATTTCAGATATTTATAGACATTGATCAGATCCCCTCTCAGGCTGCTCTTCTCCAGGCTGAACAGTCCCAGCTCTCTCAGCCTCTCCTCATACAGGAGATGCTCCAGGCTCCTCATTATCTTTGTGGCCCTTCCTCACATCCACTCTAAACTTCCTTTGGTGCAACTTGAAGCCATTTCCTCTTGTCCTAAGAGGACAGGTTGCATTCATAACTTTTCAGCAAACTGCTGTATAATAAACAACAAACTGAACTTCAGTTGCAGAAAGGTTGTATTACTGTTTAACATCTATTTAATAAGTACTTTCTAAAATATCTCATAAAGCCTTGGCGATTTTGCTATCTGAGATGTTAGCAGTACTAACCAGCTTTACTTCCTCCAGCCTAGAAAAACAACATACCCCCTGAAATCTCCTGGGATAAGGCCCAATACCGGCAGACACGGCTCCACCTCTGGCACCTTGAGAAGTCACCCACTGCCCCTTGAAAAGGAACCCAGTAAGATAAGTTTCAGTAGGATCACTGAGGCAGAACATGAATCAACAGTATCGGCACCAACTTCTCCGAACACACCGTCTACGCCGCCAGTGTCTGCTTCTTCCGAGTTCAGTGTGTTTTTAGACATCGATCTCAACAGTTCTTACGGTAAATATGCAATATGGTTTAATAATTGTTGTTAATGTCCCTCAGGCTTCCAAAATATATTGGTATGTATGCCAGCCTTTTAAACAGAAGTTGCAAATTTGAGTTGAGGACTGTGAAGTTCTTGTGATGGTGCTGCATGTACTGCAGCGTGGAAATCCCTGCTCTAAGTAGTTAAATAACAATTAGATATTAGGAGGAAGTTCTTCACTGTGAGGGTGGTCAGACACTGGAACAGGTTGCCCAAGGAAGTTGTAGATGCCCCCTCCCTGGAAGTGTTGAAGGCCAGGCTGGATGAGGCTTTGAGCAACCTGGTCTAGTGGAAGGTGTCCCTGCTGATGGCAGGGGGGTTGGGACTGGATGATCTTCAAGGTCCCTTCCAATCCAAACCAGTCTGTGATTCTAAGGGACATCTGCAGTGTTTTTGCCACCAGAGCTGAGGCAGTCTGTTATGGGATATATCCCCGTGAGGATCCTACTGCACAGGAGCTGTGCCTGCTTTACCACCCATGGCACATCCGTGGAGAGAAAAGGTGCTGAGGACCTGGCATCCACACCAGCGTGTTGTTTCTGGAGTGGTCCTGTGGACTTGAACTTCTGGTTTAATTTCCTTTGAAGGGAATCCAGTCTGTGTGTTTTGAGGTGTGAACCAAAGTGCCAAAAGTGGGGATGGTCAGGGCACACTCCAAAACGCAGTCTTGATTAAAAAATAATAATAATAATAAAAAAATACACTCTTAGTTCAGGTGCACTGATAACGCTCCCAGGCTTTGCTTGGAGCTGTGAGCAGCTCCTTAGTCTTGAAAGCGGCACGTGACAGGTCTTGGCTCTGTTCTAAGGGGGTCCTGGCTTGGCAGGTGGATTAACCCTGGTGGGAGGCAAAAGTGACAAGTGGCAAATGGTTTGGGCTGCGGGGGAACTGAACAACAACGTGGTGGTGTCAGAACTGAGTAGAATAATGAAGTTTAATTCCCAGCTTAACTTAAAATCTCTAGTTCAGGGCTATTTTACACAGGAAAGTTTAATTCCCGTTAGCAGTAGATAAACTTGGAGATTATAGTGATCTTTGAGGTCACTGACAAACGTCCGTTGTGTGCTGTAGTGCCGTTGTTCTGTCTGGAAAGTCTTTAATTGGTTTTTCATTTAACAGGTAACAACAGCATCTTTGCTCCCGTCAGTTTGCCGCAGTCGAGTGAGTACCGTAACTCTGCTCAGTGTTTCATTTAACTCTGCTTTTCCTGGTTTCAAAAGAGCTGAATGGGAGTTAAAATCTGAAATCTAGGCTAAAAATGTGGGCTGTGGTCATTAGGGTTCTGAGAGAATTTTTTGCACAGGTTTTAGATCAAATGTCCAGTAAGGAATGTAAAGTCTAAAAACTGCCTGGTTTAGTTTGGTTTTTTTCCCCAGGCTCCAGCATGATTTTACTTCTATTTTGCATGTCCTTGATGATTATTTTGTTTGACTAAGGCTACAAATGAAGCAACTTGATAATTCAGTATTGCTACTTAGTGAAAATAATTGTTGTGTTGCTGGGAAAGAAGAGGTAGTTCTTGTACACAGCTGGGAGGGATATCCTGTATTCATCTGTGTGTTTTCAGCTACTCTTTTTACTCCCTCATTACACAGACATACATACTTTTTCATAATAAGATTAAAATTTCAAACTGGAAAGGTGCCCAATCTATTGACACAGAGCTCTGTGAACTTCTAAGAGAAAAAGCAAAGGTGTGACAAAAGCCACAGATCCAGCTCAGGGACTTGTTTTGTTCCTTAACTTTGAGAATGTTTTTTTTTCCCCCCCCTCTGTAAAAGGGAAGGACTAGAAACGTCGTAAAACGCTGTGAGAGTTGATGTCATCTGTCCTGTTCACTGTATAATTCTCCTGCTTCAGAAGTGTTGCAGACCTGTTAACTAAGCCTCTACATTTCCAAATTTGAACGTGTTCCCATATGGCTGAGGGAACAAACTTCCACTCCAAAGCATAATTGAGGCACGTGGGCAAACTGCAGGCACTGTGGTAAACGGGGTGAAATCTGCAATATAGAGAGGCTGGCAGAGAAGGTTATTTTAAGTGCTCGCTAGGAGTTCACTTACTTTATTTATTTCTCTGTCCTTTAGCATTGCCTGCTAACTGTTGATGTGTATCTTTGATGCTGGAAATAGGAAACCACTTTGTGAGGAGTATATCTGATTGAAGAAACGAATGAGAACTCTGTCCAGCTGCAGTTAATGGTTCATGTTGCTGTTGAGCACAAAGATCTGCTTATTTGAGTTGCTTCTAGTTTGGTTTAATATTCTGTATGTTCCTTAGATTGCACAAGCAGTAAAATATCTGCTTTTCTTTCTCCAGAGACTTTCTTCAGCTCGTGGGGTAGCTTTCCTAAACTCAGCGATGAGCCTCAGAACCCTCCTCCTCTTCCTCCACGAAAAAAGCTGGATCAGGATGTTTCTAATGCTAAGGTATTTCTGTTCTGTACTGAATAACTCGGATAACATACCAGGGAACATCTAGCCAAGCAGGACTTTGGTACTCTAAAAGACTCTCAGATGCAGCGCCACAGTTATCCTCTTTTAAGTCTCAGGTTCCTAGTGTCCAAATTTTGCTAGCTGCTTTGGGAACGTTGTGGTAGCTGCTTTACCCTCGTG
>NW_010332035.1:0-9407 GCF_000700745.2 Antrostomus carolinensis
CGCAGTGCAGTGCTGGATGTACCCCAGGACAATGGTAAAGTCTTTCTTGTGTATAATACAACACATGGAATTCTATCTACATTCCCTTGTGACCAGATCCATTACTATGTTTTTATGTCTCAAAAATGCTGGTAGGCTGTCAATAACACCTACTTACAGATCGTCTGGTGTCTGTGGACCACTGGTGGGCATAGGTGGGGAGGTGTGAGCCTTAAATCTATAGAATTGGTAAACTTGTCAGATAATGCAAGGTGATCTTGATCATCAGGAGAGCTATGCTCAATGAAATGCCCTGAATATGTTGTATGTTGTCTCCTGACAGATGGCTCTAACCCTTATACCTTGAAGCTTTGCTTCTCTACTTCATCCCATTTATAGAGAAGAGGACAGCATGTTAAGAGCTACATTCACCTTGATTTGCAAGTTTGAAACTACACTTCGTTCACAAAGCTCTAAAGTGGTTGTTCTAATGTTGCCTTGTTTCAACTTAATTCTAATATCTTTTATCTTGTTTTATAATAAATGGATGTTCCTTCATAAATACAAAACAGATTTTTTTTTTTCTTTTTGCCTCTGAGAAGTACATGTTGTAAGCTTACTACAAAGTTTGTATTTTGTTAGTGTAATATCTTCAAATGTCTAAAGAAGCACCAGTAGTATGAACAAGATTTTCTTCCAAAAATGAAATATATTTGCATTTTCAATAATGTTAAAGATTAGCAAGTATTTTTCCATTTGTAGTCTTAATTGGCACATAGAACTATAACATCAGAATTTTAAATGTAGAACTTGTTTTTCAGTATGTTAAGTAGTGAAGTATGTTGCAATACTAAAAAGCTTGTATTTATAAAATGCTTCAGTCAGGTTAATGTTGCACATACCGAATTTTTAGTAGTATAGGCTTAATTTATAGTTCAGACAAAGCTAACGTAGAAAATTATTAAGTATGTCCATGTGTATGGTGTGAATTCATACTTATTTAAAGTGGTTTTGTTTTTTTTTTTTTTAAAAAAAAACCTATTTTCCATTTGCATTAGCATGATGCCATCTATAGCTAGTCCCACCGTAGGGGCCTTTTAAAAATTAAAATTGCAAGCCTGTTATCAATGTGTTCATCCTCATTTTCCATAATTTAAACTTAAATCTTTGGTGTTTAACATACCCTCTTGACTTTTTTTTTTTTATTATTATTTTTAACTGGTGGTTATGACATACTACATGGTAAAAGCTGGATATGTGAGAAGATTGATCACGGTAGAAACTAAGGTGGTAAAAATAGTTAAAACAAAAAGCAAGCCCCACCGAACTCTCTCATACCTGGACAGTTAATTTGGTGATTTCTTTTGTCTGATTTATTTTGTACATCTGTGATGACCATGAAAGAGCTCAGAGGGTGAATAGACTCAGCCAGCCTCTCACTCAAACTGAGGTAATCTAAGTGGGATTCAGATCATGCAGCTGATTACAGTGTGAAATTAACGAGGCGAGGAATCTTTCACTTTGTGGAAGATTATTTGTTTTGTCCCCTTTGAAACCTCTGTTCTCTCTTGTAGAACTGGAGTTGTGTCTTGGGCTGAACCCCCAGAAATGGGAGTCCAAGCAGGGAAGTCTGGGAGCTGTTGTCTTGGCTCTGTGTTTGTTCTGCTTTGTGAATTTACAGCAGAGTGTTGAGAGGTTCTTTTAGTCCTGCTCTTAGTGACCAGAGAGAAGTTATTTTATCAGATCTTTTATGTTTTATCACACTAGTTCTTTGTTCTGTCTTTATGGATTTTATCCATATCCATCCTTTATGGAAGATTATTTGGACAGTCTGCTTGTCCTCGAGAGATGATGTTGCAGTATGTTTACAGACTGTGGGCACTGCATGTCTCTTCAAATACAGACTGGGTTTTCCCCATTCTTAATTTCAAGATTACAGTATTGTCATACTGTACACCTTGTCATACGAGGGAAAATGTGTCATCTGTCCTTCAGGTTTGCTCATCAACAGTGATTCATTTTTTTCCCCCTGTCTCCCTCCATTTTGTTCACGTGTCAGGTAATGAGTATTTCAGGTATTCACATCAGGTTTCTAATGTGTCTGAACTGGGAACTGAAGGACAGCTGCTCTTGGGCAGCTCTTTCTGCAGAGGGTTTGGGATAATATTAGCCTCCTGTCTAGTAGGTGACACAAACTGACTTGCATTTTAGGGGCACTGCTAATACTCTTTCATGCTTTTTCCAGCGTAGAAGGCTACGTGCTGTGTCTTCCTATTGCCAAAAGAAATGCTGGGTACTAGTGAAATGTTCTGTTCTGCCTAGTGTTTTAAATATAAAAGGTTTCTCAGTCATTCATTTCTCTTCCATCCACTTGAATGTTCTGTGGAAACCTGTTTCTTCTGTCATAACTTACATTGCTATTTGTATTAATGTAGTTTCAGAAGTCAAGTTGTTTGTCGTTGAGCATTGAAAATAGTATGTTATCTGTTGGTCCAGTTTGGGATGTAGAATGAGTGACCCTTAAAGCATTCAGGTTTTACAAAAAAAATAAAAAGCACTTTAATGTGTGTCCTCAGTGGATCACAGCATTCAGTGCCTAAGATGTTCAGGTGACAGGCATCTTTCCTGTGGCTGTCCAGATCAAACAGAGGACAGACTAGTTCCAGGTGTATCTGAGAGGACTTGATACCAGCTGGAGATCCCAAATGCAAGATGAGTAACCTGTGCCATGTGGAGAAAGCAAGAGAGGAATCTGAAAAATTGTTCAAGCTTCTTTCTCCTTAAAATAATTATCTTACTCATGTGAAAGTTGAGAACAGGAAAGATTCCTTGTTGGTGTGTTGCTGTAAAAAGAAAATAATGTCTCCTCTTGGGCCTACACAGGTGGATGCTTTTCCTCAGGGAGGGATGAGCTTGGTCTCCTCCTTCCACAAACAAGGTCTGTGTTCACCTATAATCTTGCTCTTCAGAATAGAGCCAAAACAGTAGGGCAGGTGAAGAGTTAGTTGCTCCAAAGGGAGTGAAGTTTGTCTGTCATTTGGCAGCATTATTATTATACTTGTTAGTTTAAAATTAAACCATGAAGGTCTCTCAATGCAGGTTTTTTTTGTCTCTTTTGCATAAGCCATACAAGCAAAATAGTGAACATTGCTATGCACTTTCCTTGCTTGTAAGCAGCTGGCATTCACACTGTAATATCATGTCTATTCCACTGTTTGGGATTTTTTTTGTGGGGGGTTTTGTTTGGTTTTTTTTTTTAAAGTTTATTTTTTCAAACTGATCCCCTTTCATTGGAGGTAAATAGCATATTGAGGTGGAGATCTGTTCATCTTCTCTCATGATACTCTAATCCTTGTTTATATTTCTTTTTCCTTATATGCAAGAAGTGGGAATAGTTGCTTTTTGACTTTCTATACCACGACAGCAAGATAGAGTGTATCTCTAGGGTGATAGAAGAAAAGATTTAAAAGAAACCATTCAGGCAATGTTTGAGTGTCCTGCTTTATGAAGGGAATGATACAACTTCATGTGGTGTCACTAAGTCTGTCATTTAGTGAGGGATAATGTTTGGGGTAAGCTGGCTTGTAACTGGCTGAAACCCTCTTTGTTGTAATTAAATGCAACTTGCTCCTTTTCCTGCTGTGTGTTTTCTTGTGAGCAGCACTTTAACTTGTTTGAATATTGCGATGGCTTAGCACAAGACATTCAGTCTTTTGTTAAATAATATGTTGAAGTCTGGGAACATGAACATGCTTGCTCTTATTTTTTTTTTTTAATCACTTCTGGGGTGTGTTTAAACATCTTTGGGATTTTTCTTGTGTCCTCTTTTGAAAATACCTTGTAATCTCACATCTCTAGCTACCAGTGGGGTTTTTTTGCCATTCTAGGTTTTTATGTCTACCCACTCTTTTAGTTTATTCCCTTCTGGCAATGACAGAGGTGGTAATAATCTCTGAAATAATCTTGTTTGCATTGGCATGGCTTTGACCAGAAATAGTGTGTAAGAAGACATGGGAAAATAAAACACTGGTTATGGGCTCAGCTTCCTGTGAAGAGTTCTTGAAGCACAAAATCCCATTGTTCTGATTTTGACCTTAAACTAGATGCAGCTGTGCTGCGGTCAGGAGCCTCCGGCCTTCATGTATCTGGTGCATAAAAGGTAAATGAAGAGTCCTGCTGTAAAACTTGGCTGCATATGTCAGTTTGCATATTTGATGCTACGACCAAGCAACGCTCTGGTGTGATGTTATAGAAGAGCCAACAGTGCCCTCTGAATATGTGGCAAAAGTGTGTGTAAGGCTTTCTAAGAAGAAAACTGATGGTCTCAGCTGAAACTAGGACAGTGTGTCCTACATCGTAGGTTGCGTTGCTCTAAGACTGGTCAGAAAGGCCTCACTGAGAAACAGCACGAGAGAAGTCTGTTGTGTGACCTGATTTGTTGTGAGATCTGTTGTGACAGGCTGAGAGAGTTGGGACTGTTCATCCTGGAGAAGAGAAGACTCCAGGGAGATCTTATAGCATCTTCCAGTGTCTGAAGGACCTTTTGACAAGGGCAGGGAGGGACAGAACAAGGGGTGATGGCTTGAAACTGGAAGAGGGGAGGTTTAGATGAGCTATAAGGAAGAAATTATTTGGTGTGAGGGTGGTGAGACACTGGCCCAGGTTGCCCAGAGAAGCTGTGGCTGCTCCTCCCTGGAAGTGTTCTCGGCCAGGCTGGATGAGGCTTTGAGCAACCTGGTCTAGTGGAAGGTGTCCCTGCTGCTGGCAGGGGGGTTGGAACTGGATGATCTTTAAGGTCCCTTCCAACCCAAACCTGTCTGTGATTCAAGAGTGAATGGAGAATCCTGTCTAAGCAAGGAACAAGTGGTGCTGCAAGACCTCTGGAGGGAGGCACTAAGGAACAAGGGGGGAGCACAGTTCACTAGACCTGCACATCTCTCCTGGACTGTGGGGCTGACAAGGGTGGGAGGTGGACATTGAACTGCAGCTGGATGAAGTGGTCTGATACATGGCATCTCACCTAAGGCACCATCCTATCTTCACTTCATTTCTTCTAGCTTGTGCTGTTTTTGTTTTTAATTGTTAAGATCACATGTTTTAAATTAATCTGGGGCTGGCAGGGGCATAGCCTGAGATGAAAATCAGCTCAAACAAATAGCTCTACAGGGCTTGAGATGATGAGGCCCCCAAGTCCTACTGCTGAAGCATCTGATTTGATGAAGGATGAAGAGCTCTCATTTTTAGACAGTCGTATCATCAAGTTAACAAAGTATTTGTATTCCGTTAAGTCTCCTGATGTGTAATGCGCTTGCCCTGTTAAAAATAGAAGGTTTCTTTCTCCAGGGATTGTAATTCCCACAGGATGTGGAGGAACCTAACACAGCCAGATTACTTGTGCTGTGCTTTGGCCATGTCCCCCTAAAGGAAATAACCTCAGTCCCTTTTCTTGTGTTCAGAAAGCTTTGGTATCTGTCCTGTGCCAAGCCTTCCTGTTCTGGCCTTTCACAGCCAGCTCCCTGGGCTGGAGCCACGAGAGGTTCTCTGCTCTTCCTCTCGACTGGTGCAGAGGTCTTAATTTCTGGCCTGACTTATTTAACTCTTTCTTTCTCTGGTGTTCATGGAGCAGCTGCAGACTGAGTGAATCTTCATGCAAGGGAATGAGTACTCCTGCAGGAATGTGCCAGGGAGCCAGCAGCTATTAAAAAGGCAAGATAATTAACCCTCTTTTTCCAAAGCATCTGGGATCCAGGAATACAAATTAGTCCTGGCAGGAGCAGCGTAGCGGTGTTCAGAACAAAACTGAGATGGGCTTGTAGCATGGGGGATGGCTGAGGCTGGCAGTTGCTGCAGAATACAGGATGTGATGATTCCATTTCATATAAGCCATTACTTGTTTGTTTATTTTTTCTCTTGCCACTTTTTCTTCTTTCCATTTGTGGTCTGATCCTTCTTCAAGCTAGGAAAAGTAAATTGCAGATGTTTGTGCTCCACTCAAATTTAAGTGGGTAGTAGTCAAAGAAGCCCCCAGAACTTATTAGTTGGAGTGCTTGCTTACTAAAATTCCTCTCCTGAATCTTCTGTCGCTTAGGCTGTTAATACAGCAGACTTTGGATATTTCAGGAAGCACAGTTTGGTTTAGTTGATGCTTTCTCTGTCATTTAAGTGTAAACTTCTGGATGTTTTAAACTTAATGGCACAGATGAAGGGATTTGCATATAATATAGATTATTCATTCTATTTTCAGTTAACCACAGCACTGGAACAGGTAAATCAGATTAAATCAGTGGGCTTTAAATAAGCGTCCTGTCGAAAGGGTTTGGAGGAGTGTCCAAGAAACAGCCTGGTGTCCTGGTTTCAACTGGGATAGACAGTGACCTGGGTTATCTTTTTTGGAGTTAGTGCATGGCTTCTGTCTAAAACATGGTTACCTAAAACTTCACTAGATTAAGGTGGGAATCCCACTCACTGAGCTTTTAATTCTCACTTACCTATCTTCCTGGGGGGTGTTTTATATCCAAAACAAGCTTCCAAGTTCTGAGGATAGAGCTCCAACTGGATTTTGTTTGCACTTCAGTATGTCCCTCTTACCCAATAATTCTGTGGAGGTTTTTCATCTTGTTGTTGCTGTATAGACAAAGACTTGTCTGTGCCTTTTTAAGGATCCTTTTTGTGCCTCTAACTCTTCCTTTTTATGTCCTTTTAACGTGAAGCAATGAGAGCTAACCACAGGATTTCAGATCAGGACTGTGCTATTGACTTGCTTCAGAGCATTTCAGAGTAACATGCTCTCTAGTCTTGCTTTTGTGTTTTTCAGCCATAGCTTTCATCTAATAATAAAACCCTCCTGCCCTAACAGTTTAAAGGACAAGTTTCTCTCCATGAAGAGAAATAAGGTGATAATACTTCCTTGTGTCTTTCAGGATGCAGACCCCAGGTTCACAGGTAAGTGTGACTCTGCTCTTCGTGGTTTCCCAACCCAACGTAGCCTGTAACACACCATTTATTTTTGAGTGTTGCTTCAACTTGCCCCTGCCATTACTTCTGGCATCTGCATCTTTGATGATCCCATCATTGCAAAAAAGGAAATGGAGCTCTTCCTTTTTATCTCCCAAAGCTTCCAAACAAACCTTGTTCAGCTGTCTGTTTTCTACACGTTTTGAAACTTCCTAAGAAATAGAGCAAGGATATTTGAGGATGCAGGGACAGCAGAAGCTTATCTTACTCCTTTAGAGTGGCAGGAAGGAGTGAGTGGTAGCTCTTTTCCCGAGACTGCCAGCACAACCTCCATTTATTATTGCTGAAAACAGGCTCAGCTTTCCAGGAATTCTCCTCTGTAGACCTTTCCAGAGAGTGCCTGGCTAAAGATAAACTTCCTTTCATGCTGAGGACAGAGCACTTCAGAAACCCTGATGGCATGAGTTCATCTACGGTACATGTGTGGGGTCAGGCTTTATGTTGCAAGGGGACAGTTGCTTCTTTCTTGTAGTGTCCTGCCATCCCAACAGCCTTGGCAGGAGACCTACCTCTGATAAGCTGCTCATAGCTGACCAGTGTTTGAGAGGGGCTGGTCTTTAAACTGCTTTAGAAGCAATCACTTGCCATGTGAAGCTGCTCTTAAGCCATTTTGCAAGTACTTAATGCTGCTTCTATCTTGTACTCCTCTTGAGGTGCTGATATTCCCCATTTCCCCAGTCATTGTGTGACTGCCTGTACCCTGTACTGGCCTGGTTCCTACTAAAGATGATGGAGATCAGTGTTCCCAACAGTGTCCCAACAGTGTTCCCAGTCTTCTGCGCCTGCTTTGTGTCTGAGGTTTGCATCATAGAATGGTCTGAGTTGGAAGGGACCTTAAAGCTCATCCAGTCCCAACCCCCCTGCCATCAGCAGGGACACCTTCCACTAGACCAGGTTGCTCAAAGCCTCATCCAACCTGGCCTTCAACACTCCCAGGGAGGAGCAGCCACAGCTTCTCTGGGCAACCTGTTCCAGTGTCTGACCACCCTCACAGTGAAGAACTTCTTCCTAATATCTAATCTAAACCTCCCCTCTTTCAGCTTAAACCCATTTCCCCTCTTTTTGTCATTAACTGCCCTTATGAAAAGTCCTTCCCTAGGTTTCTTGTAGCCCCTTCAGGTACTGGGAGGTGCTATAAGATCTCCCTGGAGCCTTCTCTTCTCCAGGCTGAACAGCCCCAACTCTCTCAGCCTGTCCTCACAGCAGAGCTGCTCCAGCCCTCACATCATCCTCGTGGCCTCCTCTGGACTCGTTCCAGCTGCTCCAGGTCTCTGGAGCTTAGGTCTGCCAGCTGGGAGGTTAGCTCCTGAACGAAGGACACTGGCAGTCTGCCCTGACACAGCAAAGCCCCGAAAACAAATTGCCAGGAGCTCCTAGTTTCGCTGGTAGCTCAGAAGCTTGTCCACACATGTCCCTGCAGCTCGGTGAGGAGTCTATTTACCTTCTTCAAAACATCCTGCCAATAACCCTGAATCAGCTTTGTCAACTGCTGGGTTTTGCTTTGTGTCTTTCCCAAGTACAGACCAAGTGTCACTGCTGAGATCTGAGGAGACAGTGGGTGGAGAGGCTGACGCTGTATTCACCTGGGAGATACTGTTCTTATCTGCTCTGTTAACACGGAGCTGACAAGAGGAACGAGAGAAACACGAGCACACCTTTGGCTCCTGCTCGTGCCAGCAGTACAGAACAGCCACAAACGTTTGTGCCACTGGCCTGGAAAGTAGAGAAGGTTTCAGAGCAAAGCTGGTTGGGTTTTTATAGCCAGGTGTGTCCAGTAGATTGATTGATTGGTGTAAAACTGAATTTTTTCATGCTATTTAGGTAGCTGTGGGCTTGGTACCAGGTAGTTCTGTGCACCTGGCTTGTATGTGATGAGCACATGCCCAAGATCTTTGATTTCCCTGTTGTTTTCTTGCCAGTTCTTCCTGGTTTTGTAGCAACGTGGTGAAACGGAGCAGCTTGCCCCTGCAGCATGACCATGCAACTCGCTCAGCCTTGGGGGATCGTGTTGGTCCTCACAGGCAGAGCTAACGTGCCTGCCCTTGTCCTCACGCAGGTCTGCACTTCGCAGGGGAATGTCACTGGACTGGTTGTTGCACTGCATGGAGCCCAGGCTGTGTGAATCACCTGCCCTGCCTGGGGTTTGCCTGCTGGGCTGTGTGGGGCCAGGAGATAACTGGTTTCTGCTGGGAATCTGGTGAGAGTGAGGAGGTGAGGACGGTGAAGGATAAGGTAGCTGTTGCCACAAGGGGCATTTTTCAACTTGTATTGGGTTTGAGTGGCCGGGTTTTGGTAGTGGAAGTGGAAGGTGGAGGGGGTGGGTGGGCTACAAGGGTGGCTTCTGCGAGAAGCTGCCAGAAACGTCCCCCACGTCTGACAGAGCCAATGCCAATGGGCTCCAAGACGGACCCACC
>NW_010332036.1:0-3817 GCF_000700745.2 Antrostomus carolinensis
GGTCAAGGGAAGTGATTCTCCCCCTCTACTCGGCTCTTATAAGACTCCAACTGGAGTACTGCATCCAGTTCTGGAGCCCCCAACACAAGAAAGACATGGACATGTTGGAATGAGTCCAAGAGGAGGCCATGAGGGTGATCCGAGGGCTGGAGCACCTCTCCTATGAGGACAGGCTGAGAGAGTTGGGGCTGTTCAGCCTGGAAAAGAGAAGGCTTAGGGAAGATCTTATAGTGGCCTTCCTGTAGCTGAAGGGTCCTACAAGTAAGCTGAGGAGGGACATTTTACAAGGGCAGGTAGTGATAGAACAAGGGTTAATGGCTTTAAGATGAAAGAGGTTTAGATTAGATATTAGGAAGAAGTTCTTCACTGTGAGGACGGTCAGACACTGGAATAGGTTGCCCAAGGAAGTTGTGGATGCCCCCTCCCTGGAAGTGTTCAAGGCCAGGCTGGGTGAGGCTTTGAGCAACCTGATCTAGTGGAAGGTGTCCCTGCTCATGGCAGGGAAGTTTTAAATAGATGATCTTTAAGGTCCCTTCCAACCCTAACCATTCTATGATTCTATGTTTCTAAGACCTTCCTTTTTCTATTGCCAATAATTTTTGGATCCTAATATATGATTCTTCTGAGTCTGATTCCTTGTCAACTTCTGATCATTCTAATTGCCTTATTATCAACTGCTCTCATATAGTGATAAAGACTTTTAATGTTTCATGTGCTAGGAACAAAAAGGAAAAAACGTGAGCACTATCTCTTTGTTCCTGGAATATTACCACATCCACAGTTCATGATCATTAGGTTGAAAAATTCATTTTGGTTCTCTGTTATGTCAAAGTTTCATCTTTTCAGTGGCCCTACTGTCTCTTTGCCATTTTGTTCATTTCACCAGCAAAATGAATAGATCATTGCTTCTCCTTTTGCCACCTACTTTTTCATATGCTACTTTGACATCCCAGAATAATGATTTTTACTTATTTCTTTAATTTTTCTATGAACTGTATGTCTCGTGCATTTTTTTAACATAGCTTCTTGTATCTATATATAATAAAAAAGCCTATCATCATTATATTTACCCAGGGCCTGAATTTTATAATCTCAGTTTTAACTTCCTTTTCTTCATTATAAGAACATGCTTTACAAAATGGAGATTTAAAAACATGACTGAACTTCTTCAGATTTAACAACCGTTTTGAATTCTGTCCTTTGAGAAGTTAGAAATGGTTATTCTACAATACAGAAGGAAATGTGTCAATTGGACAAGGGAGACCCAAATGTTACATGGTCTGGTGCCTATGGCATCTACCTAGAAGATTTGTATCCAAGTATCTGTTTCAGAAAAAGAAAGGGCAAGCAGGAATTTCTTGAAATCTTTCTTCTATATATTTCTGGTGGAGCAATTGTCTCGGAGAATTAGTGAGCTACTGGGTACAATAGCATAACAAGGCTATGATTTACTAGGGGAAGGGAAGGGTGGGAGTGGGGAAAATTTCCAATACATACTCATTCAGGAAATGGAATAGATATGAATTTTACAATTCTTTGTGCTATGGTGACTATTTCCTATTCACACTCCAGTTATCTATAGTTAACTCTAATAACAAGGTTTACTTCTAGTACAGGCAATCTTGCTTTTTTTTTTTTTTTTTCTTGTAGAACAGAACCAATGTACACATTTAAGCTAATAGATTTAAAAAAAAAAAAATCTACTGATTGTTCAGTCTATACTCAGCCTATTTTTTTTTTTTTGTTATTTTTGTTTCATCGTCTTTCCTTACATTTAATTACCTAGGTGCCTATTTGGTATAAAACCTGTAACTCTTGTTGAGAAACAGCTGGTTCTATTCACTCCATAAAGTGAAGAATCAAGTGAAATGTAAAACACTTGTTAGAGACTGTCCATTACAAAACTCTAATTTCTACAGGTAATGTTATTTACATTGCAGCAAACTGCATATTCCTTCACCAATGAGAAATTATCTAAGAGGTAATGATTATACCACCCAATGTCTCCAACACTAGCGTCTGAAATGTCATTGCTATACAGCTTCATGTGAATGAATTAGTTAATTGCTGTTCAATGTGAATGGCCTATCCATTCAAAAAACATACAAAAACCTGCATAATTCACGAAGCTTGCATTCTCGTTTAGCTCATTTTTCTACCAAAAAAATTTTACAGCCTTGGTTCTCAAGAGACCTGCAACTCACATTCAAAGAGAACCCTCAAAACGTAACAAGGCATTCGATGTCACAAACTGAATCAGGATGCAGAATTCCCTTGCCTTTGCATCTGTGAGCACATGCCCTCCAATGAAAACTTCCCCATATGTCTGGGAGTAAATTCTGGGTCAGACTGCTACAAAGAATGGATTTCAAGAGGAGAAACAGTGCAGAGCACAGCCTTGCATGACAGCGTCTGACATTTACTTTATGAAGTGACCTATTGCACTTTATTTCACTCATCAAGAGGGATTCCAAGCAACTACTTACCAAGGTAGGAAACTAAGCCAGGAGCTATTTAGAAACACTAATTTCTCTGGATGGCCTCAGAGATAGTACAAGTTTAGTGGACACAACCTTGAATAAAGGATGAATAAGGAAGAAAATTTCTTGCTGTGTACTAAGGAAGAAAAGTTGTAGCTTTAAAGTATACAGTCTATAGTTTTTGCTGTACATATGTGTTTCTCTTGGTTACCTACTATGTTTTAGAGTCAAAATATCATGTAATGGAGATTTAGGATTCTGCTTATTTTATGATCCTGATGTGTTATTCTGGCCACTAAGAAACATTTAGGTTGTTAGAGGTGGTTTTTTTAAAGGACAATTCAAATAATTTTTTGTATGATTTACACACATCTAAACACTTCCAGATTAGCAGCAAAAGGGATAAACTAGAAAATGTTCAGGCACAGAGAGTAAGACAACAAAAGTTTTCAAATTTGTCACATTGCAGTGATGAAAAGAAATCTTTGATGTTAAAAGCCAAAAGAAAGTAACTGCACGTGAAACCTGACAACTACTTCCAGGAAGTCTAAACACAAAAATTACATTGTTGACACTAAAATTATTTTGTGGGTCCATTTAATTAAATAGTACAGACCCATGTGAACACTCTTAAACTGCTCTGCAACAGGTTTCATATGCTTTATCTTAAGTCAGTAAGAAATCTACTTCAGGTAAATCAATATAAGCCTTTTGTAAAACAATTCAGTAGTAGCTCTATGAGAGCTTCAGGACTGTAACTAAATTTATTTATTTAAATACAAATTGAGTTAAACAGGTACAGCTTTTTTATATGGACAAGGCCTAAAGGTGCCACCTATCGTCTAGTCTGACCTGACTCCATACCTACTTCTAATGTTTATTAAACATTTACCCTTGTTAATGTTATGGCTGCCTTCTAAAAGGGTGAAATGCCAACCTTATTTATACATATTGTGATCTATCCCTTCCTCGAGAAATTATTACCTGTTGGTATCCTCTTAAATACCTCCCAAATTCCAAAACCAACTTTACTGATTAAGGTGGCAAACAAAACTCTTTAGTCACACAGAATCACAGAATGTTAGGGATTGGAAGGGACCTCGAAAGATCATCTAGTCCAACCCCCTGCCGGAGCAGGAACACCTAGATGAGATCACACAGGAAGGCGTCCAGGCGGGTTTTGAATGTCTCCAGAGAAGGAAACTCTACAACCTCCCTGGGCAGCCTGTTCCATTGCTCTGTCACCCTCACCGTAAAGAAGTTTCTTCTCAAGCTTAAGTGGAATCTCCTGTGTTCCAGCTGCTTGTCCATTGCCCCTTGTCCTATCATTGGGCATC
>NW_010332037.1:0-57649 GCF_000700745.2 Antrostomus carolinensis
AGCTAACTTTGGCCTCCTCAGGGACCTTCTTGGAAGAAACCCATGGGATCAGACCCTTGAAGGAAGAGGGGTGCAAGAGAACTGGTTAATATTCAAACATCACTTCCTCCAGGCTCAAGAACAATGCATCCCTGTGTGCAAGAAGTTGAGCAAAGGAGGGAGAAGACCGGCGTGGATGAACAAGGAGCTCCTGGCAAAACTCAAACATAAGCGCAGAAATGTGACGAGGAAGGACAAGGCCAAATTGGAGCTAAATCTGGCAAGAGAGGTCAGAGACAACAACAAGGGCTTCTTCAAATATATCAATAACAAAAGGAAGGCCAGGGAATATATGGGGCCACTACTGAATGAGGCAGGGTTCCTGGTAACAGAGGACACAGAGAAAGCAGAGTTACTGAATGCCTTCTTTGCTTCAGTCTCCACTGCCAAGGCCACCCTTCAGGAATCCCCGGCCCAAGAAACCAGTGAGAGAGTCTGGAAAAAGGAAGACTTTCCCTTGGTTGATGACTATTGGCTTAGAGATCGACTATGCAACCTTAACACCCCCATGTCCATGGGCCCTGATGGGATGCATCCACGTGTGCTGAGGGAGTTGGCTGATGTCATTGCTAGGCCACTCTCGATCATCTTTGAGAGGTCATGGCAATCAGGAGAGGTTCCTGAAGACTGAAAGAAGGAAAATGTCATGCCTGTCTTCAAGAAGGGTAAGAAGGAGGACCCAGGGAACTACAGGCCAGTCAGACTTACCTCAAGCCCTGGAAAGGTAATGGAACAGCTCATCCTGGAGGCCATCTCTAAGCATGTGAAAGACAAGAAGGTCATCAGGGGTAGTCAGCATGGATTCACCAAAGGGAAATCATGCTTAACTAACCTGGTTGCCTTCTATGTCAGGACAACTGGCTGGGTAGACAAACAGAGGGCAGTGGATGTTGTATACTTGGACTTGAGCAAGGCTTTTGATACTGTCTCCCATGACATCCTCATTGGCAAATTCAAGAAGTGTGGACTTGATGATTGGACCATGAGGTGGATTGAGAAATGGCTGAATGACAGAGCTCAGAGGGCTGTCATTAGTAGAATGGAATCAAGCTGGAGGCCTGTATCTAGTGGTGTCCCCCAGGGGTCATTATTGGGTTCAGTGTTGTTCAACCTATTCATCAATGACTTAGATGAAGGAACAGAGTGCCTGCTCAGCAAATTTGCTGATGATACTAAACTGGGAGGAGTGTCAGATATGCCACTCAGCTGTGCTGCCATTCAGAGGGACCTCGACAGGCTGGAGAGATGTTCAGAGAGGAATCTCATGAGGTTCAACAAGGGAAAGTGCAGGGTCCTGCATATGGGAAGGAATAACACCAGGCACCAGTACAGGTTGGAGGCAGACCTCCTGGAAAGCAGCCCTGAGGAGAAGGACCTGGGAGTCTTGGTGGACAAGTTAAATATAAGCCAGCAGTGTGCTCTTGTGTCCAGGCAGGCTAACGGTACCTGGGGTTGTATTAGGAAGAGTGCTGCCAGGTGGTCGAGAGAGGTACTCTTCCCCCTCTACTCAGCCCTGATGAGGTCCCAACTGGAGTATTGTGTCCAGTTCCGGGCTCTCCAGGATAAGAAGGACTTGGAACCCTTGGAGTGTGCCCAGCAAAGGGTGACTAAGATGATTAAAGGACTAGAGCATCTTTCATATGAGGAAAGGCTGAGGGAGCTGGGCCTGTTCAGTCTGGAGAAAAGAGGGGATCTGATTGATTTTTATAAATATCTAAAGGGAGAATGTCTAGAGGATGGGGCCAGACTCTTCTTATTGGCACCCAACAATAGGATGAGAGGCAATGGGCATAAACTGCAGCACAGGAAGTTCCACCTGAACATAAGGAAGAACTTCTTTACTATGAGGGTGACTGAGCACTGGAACAGGTTGCCCAGAGAGGTTGTGGAATCTCCCTCCTTGGAGATATTCAAAAACTGTCTGGACAAAATCCTGGTTTATATGCTGTAGGAGTCCTTTCTTGAGCAGGCTGGTTGGACTAGATGACCTTCAGAGGTCCCTTCCAATCTCAACCATTCTGTGATTCTGTGATTCTGAGCTGGAGCATGTAGAAAGAAGGGCAACAAAGATGGTGAAGGGTCTAGAGAACAAATCTTGTGAGGAGTGGCTGTGGGAACTGGGGTTGTTTAGCCTGGAAAAAAAGAGGCTGAGGGGAGACCTGATTACTCTCTACAACTACCTGAAAGGAGGTTGTAATGAGATGGGTCTCAGTCTCTTTTCCCAAGTAACAAGTGATAGGGTAAGAGGAAATGGCCTCAAGTTGCACCAGGGGAGGTTTAGATGGATTTTAGAAAAAAATTTATTCATTGAAAAGGTTGTCAAGCAGTGGAATAGGCTGCCCAGGGAAGTGGTTGAGTCATCATCCCTAGAGGTATTTAAAAGACATATAGCTGTGGCACTTAGGTACATGGTTTAGTGGGACTTGGCAGTGTTTGATTTACAGTGGGACTCAATGATCTTAAGGGTCCTTTCCAAACTAAGTGATTCTATGATTCTATCTCTTTCGTTTGTTTTCTACAAATGTATTATGAGCATCTAACCTTCTGTTTTTTCCTATCATCACAAAGGAGAATGGATATATAAATAATTAAAAAATAAAATAAAAACTGCAGTATGAAGATATTAAATCCATATATCACTCCATTAGCAGCGATGTTACAAGAGTTACAGGTAGCAAATAGTACTTTCTCACTGCAAAGGATTTTGCACTATAATCTTCTTCACACTGTATAGTTCACCTGTACACGATTTATTCTTGTGTCCATTTTATACCAGTTGAGCAAGATCTCTTCAATATTTTTTTGAATTTTTTTCCCCCTAAGATTCTAAACACAAACACCAGCATGGTGACTTAATCTACAATTGCTGTCACACCCCCACCCAGCAACCCTCTCGCCCCATCTCCTCAGTATAGAGAAAACAAAATGGAAAAGCTCATGTGTTGAAATATACAGGGAGATGACTTGCTAGTTACTGTCACAGGCAAAAGAGACTCAACTTGGGGAATACTAGTTTAATTTATTGGCAATCAAAAATATAGTAGGATAGTTTAAAACAAGACAAAACTAAAAACACCTTCCTCCCAACCCTCACTTCTTCCCAAGCTCAACTTCACTCATTCGTTCCTGACTCTTCTACCTCCTCTCCACCTTGAGTGGCACAGGGAGATGGGGAGTAGGGGTTGCAGTCATTTCATAACACCACATCTCTGCTGATCCTTCCTCCTCACACTTATCCCCAGCTCTGGTGTGAGGCCCCTCCCACAGGATACAGTCCTTCTTTAACTGCTCCAACATGAGTCCTTCCCATGGGCTGCAGTTCCCCAAGAACAGCTGGATCCTTTCCGTGGTGCACAGTCCTTCAAGAACAGACTGCTCCAGTGTGGATCCCCTATGGGCCACAGTTCCTGCCAGAAAATGTGATCCGGCATGGGCTTCTCACCATGATATGCAGCTTCCCTCAGGGCACATCCACTTGCTGCTGCATGGAGATGTCCACAGACTGCAACGTGGTTATCTGCTGACACGGTCCTGCAGGCAGATGACCTGCTTCTCCATGGTGATCTCCACAGGCTGCAGAGGAATCTCTGCTCCAGTGCCTGAAGCACCTCCAGCCCCTTCCTTGGTGTCTGTGGGATTGTTTCTCTCATTTTTTCTCTCTCCTCTCTCTCACAGATGCTACAAAGGGTTTTTTACCCTTTCTCAAATACTTTTTCACAGAGGCACCACCAACTGCATTGATAGACTCAGCTTTGGCCAGTAGTGGGTCCAATTTAGAGACAGGTGGAACTTGTTTTGTCCAAGACAGGCTCTCTTCTCACAGAGATCACCCCTGCAGCCCTCCCTAATGCCAAAACCTTGCCATGTAACCCCAATACAACCAGTCAAAGAACTTCTTTTACCAAGAAATCGACACTCCTGAAGTTCATCTTAATAAAATATCTTTACTTAATTTGTCAATAAAATATATAATTTCTTCTTCAGCCTGAGGTTTTAATTTCTGAGCACAACACAAATCTAGATTTTGAAGGGTCACATAATGCAATGGGGTAAAGGAAAAATGGTGATAAAGGCTCTTGTACTATTCTCCTGTAGTTAGGCAGTTATTCAGAGTATGGTACTGCTTTATCAGGCAGTGACCTCAGATATACTAGGACCAAAGTGGTGGAAGGGATTAAATTCTTCTCCTGAAGAGAATTTATAATTTTTACTACCACTGACTTTGAGAACAGCTCCCTACCTTTCAATGAACCTCTTTACGCTTTCCTTTCTGCTTTCAAACTGTGGTGATGTCATGAACATTTTCCTTGAGATCAGTGCTTTATTCTCCTTGCACTCTTTTAGGTTGATTAGATTTCTTTTAGCTTTCCTACCAACGTGCTTCCAACTCATAAATCACAGATCCAACTCATTTATGGTCCTGTTTCCTTCTCAACTTTGAATCTGAGAAGGTCTTGACATACATGTAAATGGCATTTACACACATACCAAAATCTCTGTGAGAACAGTCAAATAAATCTGTTATAAAAACTGGTCTCTGCCACAAATCCAGATTTGTGTTCCTTATATATAATTCTAGTTTAATAAAGAATTTTTTTGCTACTATTTCTCCACCTCTCTTTCTTTCTCCACCCTCCTACGTTGAGGTTTGACCTGATATACTAGTAGTTCTTAAAAACACCAAGTTATTGCTGGGCAGTTTCCAATCATCTAACCTTTGGCAGCTGCTCAAAAGGTTATGGGATTGTATTTGTACAAATGTTTTGATGTTAACAGTGGGGATCTAAAGAACTCTGTTTTTCAAATAATGCCCATATCTGTTCCTGGTTTCCTCTGGAAAATGACAGTGAGGTATCACTTGCAATTCTCGATGTTGGATGTAATCTGCAATATAACCAATGCATCTTCATTAGAGTGACAGCTCTCATCAGATATTTTGTGTACTAGTATATAGCAGCAAGCAAAGCAGTGATGAGGCTTGGAGCATGTCCCAAATCTGTGAGGAGCACATATATTTCACTACTTGTTCAGCTGGCAACAGCCTATGTGAAGTAATTTGAGCATTCACTTTAAATTATAAGGTTATGCTGAATGAAACAGTACCTAGTTAAGTACTTAAGAAATTTATTTTTAAATTATTCTGGGTTCTTGTGGACAACTACCTGGTTCATAAAGCTAATATCATCTCTTTATCAAATGTCTCATATTCTCTAGGATCGATAACTGAGATATATTTTACAACAGGGACTTAGGACTCTGTCCTCAAAGATCCTTAGATGCCTCACTCAGTTCTAATACTACAAAATACCCTTAGGTTTTGGATTAAGTGAGGCATAAGTGGTATATTGGCTTTGACTTTTTTTTTTTTTTTTTCAGACTCAAAGAAAAAATCCAGAACCAGATATGTGAAAATTGATGTACTCCTTTGCTTCTGGGCCCTCCTATATAGCACATTAATAGAATGGAGATAGTTTGGAAACTTACAGTCCCACTGACTGCATTGTGTTTGGTCATTAAATTAGTGAATAGGATGCAAAATTGACTTGAACTTTTAATTCCTGGAAGGCAGATGTTATTAAGCAACAAGAAATAAATTGTGATGTCCCTAACTTAATTTCCTTAAATTCTAGTCTGCACTTTTTGACCATGTGTAAAATAAAATAAAATATGTGTAATTTTTATTCTATGTGAATGAAACAATATATCAGGCATAGCTGCTGGCTCATCCTTCAATTCTATGTGATGTTCCGCAACAGGACTTGTTCTTGCAAAACTAAAAAAAAAAAAGAAAAAAAAAAAGAATTAAAAGCTAGTCAAGGTGCCCTCAGGTTGACTTGTAGCCTGAATGTTCATACTGCTAAACAGTGTGATAAAGTTTATGTTGCATCAATGTGTGAATGTGCTCTTTGGAAGTGTTTTTGCTTCATGCCTGAACAACCAGCAATAAAGAGAAGAGGCACAGCATGTGAAGCAGATCCCATCCAGATGCAACCTGATGTCCTTTCTCTGCACTGTATCAGATAACGGACGGGATTGTTACCGATAACCATCAGCTTCAGTTTTGTGTTCAGTGAAAATGAAATTAAAACATCAGACAGATTTAACTCCCCTCTCTTCTATTATAGAGGATTTTTCCTTCTTTCTTTATTTTTCTTTTTTTTTTTTTTTTAAGAAGAAGAAACTAGTAGGCAGACATGCTAGAGGCAGAACTTCACTGTCAAGCAACACCACAAAACATGACATAAAACATAAAATGAGAGAGCATGAACTTTGCTTAGTGAAAATTCTCAAGATTATTTAAATACTGGATGCTAGCTGCCATGCCTACCAGCAACTTCAAAACTATCAGGATATGATTTCAATGTTTAAATAGTAAGTTCAAATCTATGACAAAGTGGTACACTAAACCCCTAACCTCTTGGATGCTTCCAGCAAGTTCAAAAGCAGCAGGTATTCATTAATCAGAGCAACTAAAATTGGTTGAATTCCCCTCCCATTACTTCACAATAGGTCTGTGATCACAAGTCCTTGCTGGATGCAGTTAGAGGCAGAAAAGTTTCCTGTCCAAATAGCTTGCATTGCTTGTAGCTGCTCCGTGTAAATATGTGAAGTTTCCTTTGGTGTTTGTGTAAATAATTTAGCTTTTTTTGAAAGCAACAGTGTGGCCTCCATCAAACCATAAGAGCTGATCATGACATTGAAGTATTCTGTTAAAAAAACAATCTGAGGCACGCGTGATAACAAAGTGATTCTGAAATAATTACTCCACTTTTTCTGTGTGAAACCCTATGGCCAGGATTTCTTTCTGGCTATCCCTCCCTGTGCTTAACTCTAAGCACAGACTTGAGGGAAGAGTCATGCAGGGTATGTTGGCAACTTTTTTCTCCTCTTTCTGAAAACGTCTCTCCTGAAATAGAATATGGTAAAGCTTCTTGACTGTGGTGGCTTGACCCACAGTGGGACCATGCTGTCCTGCATTCACTCCCCAACCCGGTGAAATGAGATGGGAGACACAACAAAGGGGGCACAAGATTACAAATGAAGGACAGGGACAGCTCACTCACTAGTTATGGTCATGGGCAAAACAGACTCAAACTTGGAGAAGAAAAATCAATTTAATTTGTGTTAAAGTAGAGTAGACAAAACAACCACATCTTACAACATCTTAAGACACCCCTCCCTTCTTCCTGAGCTCAAATCACTTTGCTCCTGATGTCTCTACCTTCCCCCCACCAGCGGCACAGGGGACAGGGAATGGGAGTTCAGTCAGTTCACCTCTGCAGCTCTTCCTAGCATGAAAGTCCAGGAATAAGATATTCCAATACGAGCTTCCCATGGAGTCACGGACTTCTTTGGGCTCAGCTCCTGGTTCAGCGTGGGGCATCCACGGGCTGCATGAGACTTTCCCCCACTCTGGGGGTCTACTCCCCACTCTGGCTCCGGGTCACAATTTCAGTCACAACTTCCCTCAGGCTCAACTTCTCTGCTCCAGCGTGAGTCCTCCATGGCCTATACATGGGTCTCTGCTCTGCCATTGATCTCCATGGGCTGCAAGACTCTTCCTTTTCCTACTCCATCAGGGGAACCAGGTGTGTGGATCTGTCTCTCCTCCTCTTTCTTCTAGCAACGAAGCTCTCTTCTGTCTGTCCGTCCTTTGTTTAGGCCGATGGTCCTCTTTTATTTTGTTAATCGCCCCTTCTCGAGGTTCACCCCCACCTACTTCTTTTCAGGACAGTCCTTCCCCTCACGACTATGGATTTGCAGAGGTGTTTCTTTAGTGCTCATTGGCCCAGGTTGGGCTGGGGGGGGCAGGGAGGGAGTCTGCTTTTGGAGCCAGGGGAGATTTTTGCTCTAAAAAGGTTACCCTTCCCCCACTACCAAAAAAAAAAAAGGCTTTTCCCCCCACACACTCAAACACACCCAACAGTTCAATTTTGGAGGATTTGCCCTTAATGATTATGATAAATAAATAGATTAGCCCTTTTTTCTCACCAATAATTAACCATTTGGCTGTATTCAGGAAAAAGAAATTTTATGTAGAGATTTGTGAGTTAGTCCAGAAAGGGCAAGATTCACCTCTTTCCTCGTAGCTGACTACTTATTTTTTAAGTAATTTTTTTTAGGAGCTGGGATGTTTTAGGAAACATTTTGATTGTTTGTTTCCATCATCATTTTTTTGAAGCCTGGGAACAGATGTCCTGGACATTTTGTCACATTTCAAACTTTGTTTGTAGGCTAGAAATTTTAGAATAGTTCAGGTAGTTTGGGTAAGTAAGTGAGCATTTTTTAGCTTACCCCAAGGAAACCCTGTGTTCTAAGCATCTAGAGGTTACAAAGAATCAATTCCAGCCTCACTTGACAAGAAAAACTGATTATAAATCTATAAAATTTATATATTTTATACCCACCCTGAAAAATTATTCACATTATTTACACTTCTAAGTGTTCATTCAGTAATCCAGTGGGAAGATTATGGAGTATGGATAGTCAAAACTTTGAAGTTCCTGAAGGTAGGAAAGAGATCTTGGTCTCAAAAGTGTGTTCAGACACTAAGACATTCATCTGGCTGTAATGAGTCTTTTTTTTTTTTTTTTTTTTTTTTAAATAGAAAGCTAATAACTGACCAGTTCTCATGAACATATGGAAAAGTAAAGGTAATATAAACTAGAATGTTAAATTGAATCTTGAACACAGATCAAATATAAAAGGGGTGAAGCAAATAAACTAAAAAGAGAGTGATAAGAGTTGTTAAGGACCCAAGAATACCTCATCTGCATTTGCACAGATCACAGGTGCCTTGACTGGTTACATAGGAGCTGAAGTAAGTAATTATTTTCCAGTATAAAAGAATTTGTCTCCAGGTAAAGTCCTCAAGGGTGTTTTCCAAGCCCTAGTTCAGAAAACAGTTAAGCTAACAGCTTCATATATGTAGTATTCCCATATATAAAAGTTTGGAATCAAGATGCTATGTTATTAAAAAAAAAAAAAAAAAAAGTTTTAGTTCTTGAAACTCATATATAACAGAAATAGAAAGAACAGAATCATAACAGGAGTGTATGAGAGAATATATTGTTATGAACTCTGAACTCATGACTCTAATGGATAGACTGGGGACTCATAGATAACAGAGGCTAACAAGTAAATAAAATTCCAGTTGTTAAGCATGGAGTCAGACTGCAGTACTACACGTTTCATTTGTAAACGTTTCTGTCAGTCTTGTAGTTAGAAGCCTGAAGTAAAACTGAATAAAACTTTAGCTCATTTTATGATTAAGCTTGACAGATATTTCAGGTAGAATACTAATCAGGGTGAAAATTTACAGTGCTCATTATACTTGGATATTGCAAATCCAAATACAACGGGAGAAATAAGAACTCTCAGAAATGCTTAGCAGACACAAGAACTGCAGACTGTTTCCTAACAAGATAAAACAAGTTTCTGAGAAGAAATTGTGTCTGATGTCACAAGGCAGTGCTCATCCTGAAAACATCAAAAGGCTCAGAGGTTCTTCTCCAGATGTAGTCAAGTCTTCGGGTTGCACAATGCAGAAAGTAACAGTGATAGATAAGCATTGGTTTTGGTTTGGTTTGATTTTGAACTGTGGAGCATTTACACCCTAAAATGTTCACTGAACATGAAAAAATATTATTAGATTGGAATGCCATCAAAAATTCACACTATGAATTTAGGACTTATTGTGAAAGGTACTATAAAAACACTGTAAAATATATGGTTTTTATTATAAATCACAACAGCAGAGAGGTATAGATAGGAGAAAATAGGAAGGAAGATAGAGAGAAAAAGGTCAATGTACAAATTGTGAAGCTAAACACTTGCGTAATTATGTCGATTCCAATCAGTGTTTTCTTCTTCAGTTAAAATTAGTAAATAAACTTAGCTATTTCTTGCAAGTGTTCAACTGAGTTTCCACACTGGAAAGACTTTTTGCAGGTGTCGTGATCTAGGAGCTAATCCGAAGAAAGCTAGTTTCGAGAAAGTTTAGGCCCTGAATAATTAAAAATAATAGTAAAGAAGCAAATGTAGCAGCTTTGCATACACAAGTAAGAAAAGATTCTGGGGATGAGGGAATTGTAACAGGTGACACTTTGAATCCTTTTGGTGTGCTGATTTTTTTCTTTTCACTCAAATATAGTGTGTTAAAAAAACATCCAGCCTTAGCTAGAGTCATATATAGGTTCCTTTTCTCTAACAATCATCATCCATATTTATAAGGATGTATAGTTTCTGCTAGAACCCAATGGCTTTGCACACTTCACTCTCACAGGTACAACATCACATACCCTTAATTGATATAATGGCATTGTGCTGCTTTATTCATCTCATGCTACCATGAAAGCTGGCTTATTGCCTAGTTCAAATAACCTAAGCTTGTCAAAAGAATGAGGTAAAAGTGGCTTTCTGGAACAGTAATTTGTTAAGTGCCTATCTGGCAGATTCTAGTTCCTGAAGTCATGTACTACACAGGGAATAGAGGATAGCTTTCTAACTTTTTGTTCTGACTCTGTAAATGCACTGGGACTGGATTAGAACAGTCATTAGCAGAAATTCTCCTTGAAAAAATAAGAGGGTTTTCACCTAGGAAATTACATGGAATGGCAATGTAAAACAGCATTTTTTTAGAAAGCTAATTTTTAAGGATTTTTTTTTTTTTTTTTTTTTTTTTTTTTGTAAAATGAGTCTTCAAGAACATTTGTACCTGTTCTGGTAGAATCACAGTGTTTTACATGCAGTTCCTAATTCTGCCAAACCTGTAGCCCTGTGACTTTCTTATATTGATAGGATAAGTTTCTACAAATCCCTGGGAGATTAATGTTTTTATGCATGTAAAAATAAGAAATTACTTTAAATATGTCATCAAGAGCAGAGCTAGCTAATAATAGATCAGTTGCCTCACATTTTCCTCAAGACTTTTTCAGAAAGCTGCTTGAATGTTCAGGGTGATTTTTCTTAAAGTTTCAGCATAAATACTCCAACCACTTTTGAAAACAAATTAATATAATTTTTTTTTTCATTAAAAGTGAATGTTAGAATAGTTTAAATAAGAGGCTGTAGCAGCCCCACAGTTTAGAACAGGAATTTCAAATGTATCAAAACACACCCCCACACTGGCAGGGTTATGAACTATACTTTTTCTAATGGCTGGAGACATCACTAAGATGGACGTCTTTGAAGACCTCCATTTGTATATGCCTTGTAGAAACCTATTAGCAGGTGAATTCACTTAAGACTTCATTTCTACCAAGCATGCAGTGTTAGAGCACTTTTTGGTGTTCTTAATTCTGTTACATCAGGTAGAAAGGAGGACAGCACCGTCTGACTTGAAATAACAAGGTTTAGATGCACAGCTAAGGCTAGTGGAGAGCGTAAGTTTAAAAATATATTTATGAAAAGTTAAAATAAATGCTGTTTTGTAGTTTGGAGAAACTAACCTGCAGAAAAAACCCTTTGGCAACCCTGATGACTGATGTCACTGGAAGAGCCTTACACTTCTCCATCTCCACATCTGGAACAACCTTAGCAAAACTAAATAATTACAAACCTCTCTACAAATGAAGAAACCTCACCAACCCACTATTCTAAAATGAAAATGTCAAAATTATATCCTTTGATTATATTTAACCTATGCTTTCAACCAATTATTTATTTCAATCTTTATGTTAAGGTCTTCCTACATAAGATGTGAGAAATACACACCTAATATCTGTTAAATCTTACATAAGATGTGAGAAATTCTGTAAAAATCCTCCTCTAATTAGATTACTTACATCTACAATAAACCTTCAGCAACTCAAGTGAAGTTTTTCAGTGAGGAGTTATTCTCATGCCTTTCTCCTGCACCATTAACTTTAGATGAACTGTTTTGCAGAAAAGATCACTAACGATAACAAAATAGACACCATTCCTCACATCTGCCCAAGAAAGTTTTGACTTTTTAGTAGAACACTTTTTCATTTTGTGTTGAATGCATAGAAACACTACACTTCTCAATATTAAATCTTTCATTCCTCATCCTCTCCTGAGCTTCCTCTGTGAAAAACGAGTCAATGACCTCATGTTCTAGAGCAAACGAGTGGGAAAACAAAAGTCTCTGATGTTATTCACTATGTTGACAGCCAATTTATTTCAGCTTACTTCAGCTAATTAAGTGGGTTCTTTTAATTTGGGTACTCTTTGTTCCTCACTCTAATTGCATGAAGTTCTCCAATGTTGTCATTATTTTCTGTTAGTTGAATTTGCCCATTTTGGCTTCATTTATTCACCATTCAATTGTTTGTTGTTGGAGGTGTAACAAAGTTATGAAATGTTCCCTGGTACTGACTCTTCAAATTTCCTTATGGCGGTACTGATCAAGGAGTTAATTTACCTTCATGGAGAGGGGATTTGTACTGAGAGCTGTACAACTGGAATTTTTCATCTAACTATTAGTTTTGTAAATCATCATGTCTTTGCTAAAAATCTAGTCATAATGCCTTATCTACCTATCTTTAGAATTTTTTGTAGAATATCCCATAGTGTCTCATATAGTCTTGTATAAACTCCATGAGTTAGACAAGAAAAAGAGACTATTCACACTCAAGTTAGATATTCAAAGTGAAATTATATGAATAATCTTTTATTCCTGTCACACCCATCAGGGCAAAAAGAAAACCAAAACAACAAACCAACAACACAAAAATAAACAAACAAAACACGGAAGTTGTCTTTCAGTTTAGTCAAAGTTGAGAAAAATAATTCAGATTACATGGTTGATTGACCAAAAATCTCTTTTAATTTCAATTTGTTCATTTAAAATATTTTTGCAGAAAATCAAATTAAACTGTTAAATGAGAAAGGGCTTCACATCATGATTTAAACATTGTCATTAAAATCATTTACATTTTCATTTTCATTAAAATTTGTGATGCAAGCATGCAGGAGAAAGTTCTAATTCTCAGTTATTAAAAAATAAATTTGGAAACTGGCAAAAGATGACGAGATATGTGATTGTGATTAACTTCATGGAGGTGAATACACAGGGGCAGAAAAGAACTTTGCTGGTAGTTATTTGGAAAGAGTTCTGAAATTAAATATATTAGGAAACTATTTTTCATGAGCTGCAATAATTTTATTGTACAGCCTTTGGATTAACACAATGTACACAAGGAGAAAAAGTAGAAAACGCACTTGCAAATTTGTCTTAAAGTATGCTTCATTCTGAATTCTTGCTATGTATTTGAGAGCTATTTAAACTTTATATTCTTGTACAAGAAGCAAATTAATTGTAAGTAATACAATTTTATTTTTTTCCCTCATAACAAACTTCTTATTCAAGAATTCAACTAAAGATGTTTGTACTCATTATATATTCTAGCTCAGTAATCTTGATTTTCTGTTGGACTGGTCCTCTGCAATCTGAAAGATAGCGGCAGCCCAAGGGCATAGTATAAAAATGGATTTCATAGGGTTTGCATTTCTTTTCAGCTTTTATTATTTTATTGCAATCATAATATTTTTCAAAGAAAAAGTAAAAGAAGATTTTGTTCTATTCATTCTTTGCAGCCCTACCTTTCTTGGGACTTCTTTGAAATAATGGTGTTTAAAATTAAATGCAGGGCTGCTCTAATTTCCTAAAGCAAAATCCTTTAATATTTGGTAGATACATTTTAAAAAACCTCTTGGGAAATGAGAGATGAAAAAAAAAATCTACCATCAACTTTTTTTTTTTTTTTTCTGATTGAAGCAGCATGGCCTCTAACTTCTACTGCATATGTAAAAACTTGTAGAATAATCTATGAATTTTTAAAGGGGTCAGTTACACAACAATAGAAGTGTATTTTCCCATGAGCACAAGGTTCCTAATAGCCTTCCAAAAACATGCCTCAGAATAGGCAAAACATAACTTTCTTTTGGAAGTTTCATTTTTACTGCTATAGCCCAGATATGTATTGCAGAAACAGAAGGGGAAAATTAAGGCAGTAATCATAAAATGGAAGCAAAGAACAGCCTCAGTTCATAACAGAAAATTGAATTATGCATATTAAACACAGGGTTAGATTCTAAACTGTAAAAGTTTTTATTTTAAGATTTTAATAAAATATATCTAGAAAGATATTATTAAATGTTCAGAGTGTTGTAAAGACAGGACAGGTGATGAAATAAATTTTATTCTCCTTAGTTCAGACTTACTGGAACACCATATGAGCCCTAGCTGGATTAATTTAAGCACCACTGGTGACATTAGCAATAATGGAGGCAGCAGTATCGCCTCCACTTATACTAATGTCCTCATAAACATGTTGATTGTTCTCTTACTTTACAGCCTCTGTCATTTTCTCACCAACTATGACATCAAATCCATAACTTTAACTAAGCCACAACCTTATTGAAAACATTGCTCCACACTGAAACTCCTCCACAGCTTCCTCACCTTCTCACCGCATACTTTTATCATCTAAACTAAGGTTCAATACCCAGGTACCACACCATGTTTTCCTTCCACCTCTATGCATTTAGTTATGTCTCCTCAAGCTACAGCCTTGTCTTTACGGCTTCAGCTATATGTTCTTTCCTACTGCAACACCAGTTCCCTTATACTAGAACCCAACTGTGTTTCACTCATTTGTAGATAAATGGTCTCAATAAGCTTCCATCTTTGCTCCAGGGCTATGCAGAGCCTTGGTAGAACTCTTAGCTTTTTCTGTAGATTATTTTAGAATCACATAATTGGGATATTCTCAACTGTTTCATTGGATCAGCATATACTAAAGTACATTTTGCTGTTAGGAATTCATTCAACTCACTCATGAGATAAGTCTTCAGTTTAATTTTGCTCAGTTGGATTGATTTATGCCACGGGTAAAATTGTGTATTAGAAAGCTACTTTAAGAAGTTTCCAGTCTCTCTGTTTCCTATCTGCTTGCCTCTTCCCTCCCATAGCAGTTGACTGTTTTTCCAGTTATGTTGATAGTGCTCTTTGAGATGACACGTTATAAATTAGATTAGTTAAATCATTTAGATGAAAGAAAAAATCAAGCAAAGGAATTGTTTGCAAAAATTAAATCTTTTTTCATAAACCAACTTTTCCATCCAATAATCTTTTTGCCTTGCTCTTCTTTAGATTGCCTCCAGCTCATATAGTTTCTTCTGCTATCAAAGTACCTGAAGGCTGACATAGTTATTTAAACTGTGAAAGGATGGAAAAGTCTATTTTACAAAACCTACCTGGTTTATGCCAGGCTAGTTGTTCAGATCATAGCTGTCTGACTGTTATGCAGCTAGGTGGTATCACAGCTGTTCACTGGCATCTCTGATTTCTAAGAGAGGTGGCATAAGTGCAATAATGATACAAAATGGACAGAGAATTACATTGAACACTAGATATAAAAATATCTAGTCTCCTTAATTGCTGCTAGGCTACTGCAAAAGGAAAAGTATATCTTACTGATAGGTGTAAAGAGAACTGGTATCTGTGCTGCTTAGTAACTTACTTTTTTTCACCTTGAACCATTTCATCTATAGTTGAAAGGTTAAAAGAACAGTTTTACATCTCTTAAATTAGTTGTTCAAGTATTTCATCCATGTGACTGTTCACTCAACTCCTACTTAGATTTTGGCTTATACAGCTCATCCTAAGGCCTGATGTATGCTGGGAGCAGTCATTAGGTCAAAGAGAGAGAACCACACAGGCAGGACAGGTGGCCAGGTGATTGCATTCTGCAGCCATGATCACCTGTAAATTGCTGTCTCTGACAGCGATTATGTTTTGTATGGCAGTTTCCTCAGAATCCACTAACATATGGAAATGGTAGAGACCAAACCTCCAAGCTAGACGGTATAAAACATAAGCTTACCCAAAAAATATTTTGAAACAGCTGCAACAGCAGCTGGACTGCTGAAGCTTTCATGCTTCCTGGTGTGATACAGGGGATGCCCACACTGTGACAGGGGAGGAAGGATGACCACTCTCACCATCTGCTAGGTAACAAATTATTTTCTTTTGCTCATAGGTGCATCATAATAAGAGTTACAGGTTATAAGATGAAATTTTATTACTCTAATGGTGAATAAATGAATTAATGTGATAGAGTAGTCTGGGCAAAAAGAGGATTGAGCCCTTGTTTGTTGTGTTTGTTTATTATATTTCTCAATGAGCTCATGAAATAAAATTTAAATCACAGAGTTCACTAAGCTGTAAATTTGGGACATCTGAATAGACCTTGACAACCCACTAATCCGTTATTGCCTTTTTTTCTTGTTTATCATGTAGAATGAGGAAACTTTCCACTCTGTAGGCCTAAATAGGTTGGACTCGATGATCTTAAAGGTCTTTTCCAACCAAAAATATTCTATAGACCTAAAGTATCTCCTGTGCAAAAAAATTGGGTGGGTCCTAAAGTCATTTCATAGAAGATGTTGCACAAATTTTTCTCTATTTAAAACAAGTTGTTAATATTATTCCCTACAAATGCCAAGTTTTTTCTAGTGCTTTCACATCTTCATTTTGTTGTGGATACATAAATCTTGTAGAGTTGTAGCCTGGGAAGGTTTATGACAGTGTCATTTTCTGTCTGCAAAATAGTCTTAGAGTGTAGAGTAGTAGTTTGGATGTCAGTCAAGAGCCCAGCCATTCTACACTTTGTGCGCCAAAGACTGCTCTTCTCTCCTGAGGCTAAAGGAGAATCACAGAGTTCACTGACTCTTCACGTGCACTTTCACCACCTCCTCGTGGGAAATCTTGTGATATTTTCATGTTGCAGAGCAATTTCGTATTACAAAAATTAGGCTTCTTTAGTCCAACTTGGTTTCTGGAACTAAACCAGAAGATGTGTTTCAGAAGCACATGTAATTTGTAATGTTTATTAGTCCATGGGATGATACTATAGATAGTCTAAAGTAAACTTTTCATACCAGATATATTGTGTGCTGAGTTTTCCTACTGTTTTTTTCTACAATTCCACTGCTATTGCATCATACTGCTTGCTAATGTATATTGAGTCTTAAAAGTATGCAGGATAATTAATAGTGGGACACTTCAGGGTTGTGAGAGGAAGGAAAAGATTGGAACCCTTTTCTTAGTTGTAGTTCCAAGGAAATATTTTTATGGCCTACAATTATTGTGTAAAAACACAGTTTAACATAACTTTTAAGGCTTAATTAATTTTAAAACTTTATTTAATGATTTTTAGGGTGATCTATAGGTACTTTAAATCTAGGTGCACAATATATCTATGGCAGGCAGAGTAGAACTATGTAATGATTAACTATTCAAGATCTAAGGTATAGATGGATGGGGTTTTTAATCAATAGTTTTTATGTGACTGCTTTTTATTGGGGTCTCAACTGCTTTGTTTGCACTTCCTCATTTGTAAGTTTATGTACATAGTTATTATGTGATGTATACATTGCACATGCTGAAGTTAAATTTAACTGACAGATTATTTTAACATTATTATAATAGCTCAGTTTTTCCAACTGCTATAGCTAGATTTCAGAAACATTCTGTACAGTGTGCCAATATAGTTAGCTAAAATGATCTCTTGTTATTTTAAATAAGACTGGTAACTTGTTTCAGGCAATATTAAATTGCTTTAGGCAATGTCAAGTAGTCCTTTCCAGGCTGAGCTTTCTGGTTTTTTTGTGGTTTTTTTTTTTCCTAGTTTATCTGGCCTACGGCCATGATCCCTGACAATTACCCAGGCATTGTTAGATTATATATTTATTAATTTATTTCCCTTGGATATCTTTTCACTTCATCCAGAACAGATTTTCAGAGTCATGCTATTTTCAAACAAGGTATTTTAGCAGAGTTCCAGCAGATGCCGTTTTTGATCAGAATACACATCTATCTGTGCATAGATATATGTACATATGCAGATATACACATAGCTTTCCCTTTGGAAAAGTCTCACCTACATATTTTCATCAGGAAAATATTGCTGTTTGGATGGGACAGATGATACTAAGTCTACACTGAAGATACACTTATCTGGAAAGGTACATGTAATAACTATATAGACAAATGCACTCAGCAGATTTTGAAAGGATGAGAGCTTCTATCTAGCACTAAACAAACAGAACCCCATGAATTATATCTATGAGAATAAGAAAATAAAGGTTTCATATGAACTTTGCAACTGCTAAAATGCCTAACCCAGTGAGCAAGATAGGAAATGTATGACGGACCTGGTTCATTAATTCTTATTGGATATTAAATGTTTGGTCAGGTTTTAGTGATCAGTAGTTTAGTGGCTTACAGTGAAAAATAGTTTTAGACATGCCATTACTGCTCCCCATGTGTTGGAGGAAGTGTCAAAATGATAAATTGTCCACCACAAAGGCTTTTGGGATTTCGGCAATATACAGGACTGCTCAATTAGAGTATGGCACCAATAACACTAGAGTCGTCAGTCACAGACATTTTGTTCAACATAAAACTGGAAGTAAGAGTGTCTACCCTCTTAGATACTGATGTACCAGTGATTTATAAATGTATAAAAAGACAAATATAATATAAGAATATACAAATACATGTGTTCTCAAGAACTCCATCAGCTTCAGAAGCAACTTGTTTCTTTCTTTTTACCAGGCAACCAAGGGAGACCATTATCTGTAAACTGTAGTATTTTGTATTTCTGTGGTAGGAAACTACAGCTGTAATGTAAGAATACATATAGATATATACTTAAAAGGAAGAAGCACTGATTGGGTGGTGACACAGAGAACTGTCTAGAGTACTCAGGAGAGCTGGCTATTGGAACCCTTGATGTCCTTGCACAAAAAGAATTTGAGTACACTTTCTTTCCAAATGTTTCTCAAAAATTTAAGTAGTAAAAATAAGCATGTAGCCCAAGAACACTGACTCCTATATTTTAGAGATCTTAATCTTCGCAAATACATGAAGAAATAAGTTTAATAGAAATAATTGTCTCTATAGTTTTTATCAATACCATGACTGAATACTGACAAAAAAGATGGAAGAAGGATCTACTAAATCCTCTCTATCCCTCATGGAAACAAGCAAAACAGCAAAGCACTGAGTCTTACTCTCATTTTGTTAGCCACCTTTATAATGCTTCAATAATAGTAAAAATCCAAGCATAGCAATTTTAGTACTTCCAGATGCCCAGTCTATTCTGCTTGTAAAAATTCCTACATTTTATTAAAGGTTTAACACTTGTAAGACACAGACTCATTTGATTGCTTCAATTCAAGAAAGTTTTCTCAGCTACACCTTGAAAATTCCAGGAATTTAAATAAAAATTATTCTTTCTGATGTCTGGCTTGGTACAACTTCCTTCTGTCATGATCACTGGCACAGAATGATTCAAATCTGCAGACTAAACCTCCATAAGTCTATGAAGTACCTGTCATTTTCACAGGGAGTGTTTGTTTATAGAATGTATTAAAAATTTCTTCCTTTGCCTAAATCTATAACTATGCAAGTTAGTTGCTTTATCACACAAGTCACTGTATTTGAAAAGTACTATATAATAAAATTATTATAAAAGGAACTGCTGAGACAAAAAATCAAACAGAGCTACTCAATAAATTCTGCTGATCTTTCTACTGAGTTCTACTTTGTTAGATTTAGAACTGTCATGGCTACCTCGAATTTTGCACCTTCTTATTGTACAGCTCTCAAGCACTATCTTGGTTATTTTCACTGATTTAACCAGGAATGCACTTATTACAAGCTATTTTACCTTTTCAACCTATTGATGTACTTCAGATTGAAACAAAATTATTTTTTCAGGAGAGAACCCCTTGATACTTTATTTATTAGTTCATAAATTCAGCTGAAATGGTAGATCTTTCTCTTGCCTGTGCACTGAATAATCCTCATTTACATAACATCAAATGAAAGAATTTTGCTGTTTACTCAGATAGTTTCACGATTGACAACAAAGATTAGTTATGATGGAAATGGTGAAAAAAAGCTCTAACTACTGTTACATTAATAACATAACTTCTTGATTATGGAGCATTCTATTAACTGAAATAGAAACTAAGTGTTCAGATTTGGATAAAAATAATATAAAGTTACCTATGAGAAGGAAAATAAAGTTGGCTTTAGTTGTAAAGAAGTTACTTCCAAATACCAAGTTTATAATACTGAAGCTTGGAAAAAGACTACACAGAATTAGTTAATGAAAAGCATTCTTGGGGTAAGCTCACCTCTTTACCTGATGAAAATGAGCCCATCTGGTGTACTCCACTGTGCCCATGAGAAGCTGCGAGCTTATCATCTCTCACTTTCAAAATGGATTAGGTGTTAAATGAGTATCAAAGAACTCAGAGATTTCTCAATTTATATGCAATACTGAAAACTCAATATTTCATGACTAATGCTTCTGCTGCAAGAGTTCTAATTTCATAAGTAACAGATTGAGTGAGCAGCTATCAGTAATAGATTAAATTGTTTGAATATTGGAAATTGTGATTAATGACCTTTCAGAACAGAGTGTAGAACAAATTTAGATGTTATTCTACAGAATGCTGCATGTTACAAAGAGATTTTTCTTTTTTCTAAGAACAGTAATTTACACTTACTTCAGGAGTTAGCTATTGATGGAAAAGCTTATTTTATAGGTAGGACATATAGCTATCCCTGTGGGTTTGAGAGATTTGTTTCCTTCTAAAGGTAGATAGCTTGTTTTCAGTAGGTGGAAAAGGAACAACCATGGGGTAGAAGGTGACACATACTCTGAACCAACAACTTAACTCTAGGAAGAACTGTGGCAGAAAAATACCCTCTCATGCTCACAGTAACAGACTCAGTTCATATCCATTATCTGGGAATGAGACTGAGCAGGGGTTTATGTGGACAGCAAATTAAGACTATTTCACACCTTCATCACCCATCTACTGATGGATAGTGTCACACAGGGCAGATTTCTAGTAGCTTTCATAAGTATAACACCCAGTTTATGGTTTAGTAAATGGGATATTTATTTATTCATACTAATGTCCATTTTTAAATCTCAATACATTTTTGTTTACACAAAATGATTCCGTATTAATTGAAAAGGTTAAATTATTTCAGTGGGTTTTTCCTTGACTATGTACTTCATTCAACTTGAGCAAAAACAGTATAATCAAATTAATTCACAAATTTTTTAAATAGAAAATCTTTGCTGTTAAGTATGGACTATCTGGAATTACTACTAAACAGCAGAACCAGGAGAATGCAGACGTTAGATTTCTGGTATTACCTCGTTTTGAACTTTTTGGGGATTTAACTTATTTTGAGATTTATGACCTATCACAAAGTTTCCACACAGTTATATTCTAAAGTGTGCTGTGATCTCCTAGAATCATTCTCAAGTGTGATGGTGAAGGAGCATTGTATGGGTATTTTGAATGCATCTAAAATAGGAGAATAATAATACTCAACTGAAAAATTGAGGGCTGCACTCACTTTAATGCATAAAAACTTCCCTTATGATTTAATCAGTAAAAAGTAGATAATGAGTAACAGTATTTTGTTTTATATGTAATACAGAAAAATATACAGTTTAAGTATTATCAGAGTTTAATCTCATATCACAATTTTACCTTAGCTAACTAGGAGATCATAGCACACTTCAGAATATATTTGTGCTAGAAGAAAAAAAATGTTCATGATAAAGTAAACACTTCCATTTTATTTCTTGATATGCCTTTCCATTCCACGTCAGTACCCATGATACTATGCTTACAATCTTAAGTACAATTTAATACAATAGAAGTTATTATCTGGGGTAACAAACCTTATTCTCACTGTCTTAACAGTACTTCCTCTTTTCTTTCCTTCTTTTTCTCTTTTTCTCATTCAGCTATATTATAGAGGAACAAATATTCACCTCCCTTCATTTATGTGCACAGAGCTTTATTCATACAGTAAATTAATGGTTTCAATGTTTGAAAGAGGACACACAGAACTCTTGTATTATGAAATAGTGGTTTGGGGCACCAAATTTTTATTCCCCTTTATTCAAGGTCCAGAATCTTTTGACTCATAGGAAAGTGCTACTGCTTAAAATTTACTTTTTTTGTTTCTGCAAAAAGTTGCATTTTTAAAATAAATTTACCCCATCTATATGCACAGTAGATTTTATTCAATAAGACTGTCCTTAAAGTAAGAGAAGGAATAAAATTTTCATATAAAATATTATTCTATTAAAAAAGTGGAAAAACCTCTTTCTTAACATAGTTTAAACATGAATAGTGCTGTCAACAATTAGCAATTATTATTTTTTCTTACTAACAGACTACTTGGGTGACACAATAAATACTTATGTCAAAAAAAAATTTCAAAGTTTGCAAGATTAAAAAGTAATAGCATCTCACAATAAGTATATTAATCCAAACCTAAATAATTTATTTCTTAGTTCGACCTACAGAGAGTATTCTTTTTTCAGTTTAACCATGACACCAAAAATATTTTATTTGTCCAGACTAAATCTAGGATAATCTCTGTTTTGCAGCCTAAGTAAACTCAGTTTATAGACTCTTTCTTAATCTCCATTTTGTCCTGCGGTAACCTTTTTGCTATCCATACTTTTTTCCATCATTAACTTTCTACTTAGACTTTCTACTTACCTCCAAATCACTGATGGAAATCCAAGAGTACTGAGGGACTGGTGAGCACCTCCTAACCTTCCTGGAAACCTTTCTTTCCCTTTTCATTGACGACTTCTAACTGAAAATGAGCTCTCTGAGATCCATCAGACAGATTTACTATGCCCTAAAAGTGCTTTTAACTTCACTGAATATTATTTTTGTGTTATGTGCCAAGAACCCCTTAAAACTAGTTACAGTTACGTAAAGTCTTTGTATAAACATCTGTTTTACCTAATCAAACAAATAAAACATTTACTTGCCAGCTTGTTATGCAGCATCTTCAAATTTGTTACCTTCTTAATCGTTTCTCTGTTCTTTCTTACTTTGCCTAAGACTGATACAAGGATTATGTGACATATCACACCCATTCTCTATTTGGACACAAAATTATGCCTCTTCTAGGCTGCCAAAATTTCCTAAGCATTCTAAAACATTTTTAAAAATCCAGAAATATTTGGCATAGTCAGAAACATCTCAGTAAGAACTGTCCTTCTGGAAGAGGGATAGTAGGTAAAAGCTGGAAAAGATTAGCCCAAGTGACCTCAGCAGTGAGCTGGGAATAAGAGAAGGAATTACCATCATGTTTGATCCACACTGACACCTAAAAGTAGGGTATAGGTAGGGCTAGAATGCAGTAGGATTTACAAAGTAGATGTTTGCTGTTAACTGAGTCCAGAGGTTATGGGACACCTTAGAGAGAGACCAAAAGGACAGATGTGAACAGCAAATGCAAAAGTATATAAACATACAAATGTATGGAGGGGAAATTCCAAACTGCATGACAGCGGAAGGCAGAGGTGCTGCCCAGGAGGTCTGCAACTCTGGGTTTGGGAGACTGCACTCCTCAACGGTTACTGAGATGGTGTAAGTTGTCGTTGGCTGGCTGCTACACACCAAGTTACTCTTTTACTCCCTCTCCTCAACAGGAAAAGGGGAGAAAATAAGATAGAAAAGCCCATGCATCAAGATAGAGACAGAAAGATCCCTTACCAGTTAGCATCACAGGCAAAACAGACTGGACTTGGGGAAATTACTATTTTTTGCTAATTAAAAACATAGTAGGATGGTGGGAAAGAAAAACAAAAAAAATAAAACCTCCTTTCCTACACCCCACCACTCTTCCCAGGCTCAACTTTACTCCTTCATTCCCAAGTCTTCTACCTCCTTCCACCCCAAGCAGCATGAGATGAGTGGAGTATAGGGGGTTATGGTCAGTTCTGACATGCCTTCCTTCTTATGCTTTTTTCCTTGCACCAGTTCCTTCACAAACTGTTCCAGCAGGAGTCCTTTCCACAGGTTACAGTCCTTCTGCAGTTCCTGACAGAAGGCAGCTCCAGTGTGGGCTTGCCATGGGCTGCAGCTTCCTTCAGGGCATATCCTCGTGCTCTAGTGTGTGGATATATGGGTTGCAGGGAGACAACCCGCTTCACTATGGTCTACTCCACAGGCTGCAGGAGAATCTCTGCTCCAGTGCCTGAAGTATCTCCTCTCCCTCCTTCTTCACTGACCTTGATATCTACAGAGCTATTTTTTTCACATTTTTTTCTCATTCCTCTCTCTCATAACTTCTGCACAGCATATTTTACCCTTTTTTAAATATGTCATCACAGAGACATCACCATCATAATCGATGGGCTCAGCTTGGGCCAGTGATGGGTTCATTTTGGAGCCAGCTAGAACTGTCTGTGCCCAACATTGGGGCAGAACCTCTTCTGTTGTCACAGAGGGCACCTCTGCAGCTCCCCTGTTACCAAAACGTTACATGTAAACCCAGTACAGGTGGAGATATTTGGAATTGTTCTAATGAAGAATGGACTGAAGGGTCTGAGGATGAGAATAAGAAATTCCCCTTTGTCTGATCTCTGTTGATTAATAAATCAAAAGGGGCTTTGAGTGCCTTTCAGCATATGGCCTCTGCTGTGATTATACACAGATAAAACTCCAAAATTTGAATTCTTTATATTGACAGAAACATGGGAATGTCTGGGGCAAAGGCTGCTATATGTCTGGGCTATGGAGGGGCATGCTATACATAAGTTATTCTGCATTTTTGAAAACCCCTTTGATCATATAATGATTCAAAAGTATAGAGGGGAATGTAACTCTTCCCTTGTGAGACTAGCTCCATGCAGCTGGAAGATTGTAATATTTTCCATATTGTAAGTTATTCCACTACATTAATAGTTCTATTTTTTTCAGATATGGAAGTGAGTGCTATCTTGTATTCTTCTATCATTGATACCCCCTACTGAGCTCTGCAAATGCTGAGCCTCCATAAAGTTCACCCACAATAACAAGTCTCTGTGTCAGAAATAACAATTTGGTAACTGGGCCACCTGGTGGACCCTCCATGGTCAGTGCCTACATGAGCAAGAAGCAAGGGATGAAGTGAGGTGGCTGACCAGGCTGCAAAGAATGACATCACTTAGTATTAACAAGTGTCAAGGGCTGGGCAAATGGACTCCGAATAGAGTATCTTGTGTCACAGCCTGGTGTTGGATTGATAACCAAGCTCATGTGTCTTTTTCTTGTGATGCCCATTCCCCACTCATAGTCCTCATGAGTACAGGTTAGACCACCTGTAAAAAAGAGGGGTGAAGAGGATACTAAGGTGAGAATATCCAATATTAGCGTTGCACATAGCACAGTGAGTCACTCACTGTCAAATTGACTTACATATGAAAGCGCATGTGGGGATAAGGGGTAGAGTGTAATGGTGAATTCAGACTACCTTATTGTAATTTTACTATTGGAAATTATGTCACCACAATTATCATAGCTTTTTATATTACAGTATTATATATTAGACAACTTAACAATATGAATCATGAACTGGCCTGCATATAACCTGCACAGTAACCTGCTTGAAATCATCAGATAGAATATTGTAGACCACTGCAGAAGATGTTGTAGCGAGGAGATAGTGATTTCCGGCATAATCTAGGCAGAGTTTAACCATAGGCCTTTGTTGCAGAGACTTGTATGCTAGCAAGAGTGACTGATAAATAACCTGAGGATGTAAATTAGCATGTGCTGCCTTTGAAAACACTACCTGTATGCACTGCTTGTGAGAGCTCCTTTCTGTGGAGATGTGTAAGACTGTAACACTCTCAGCAATGATTAGTGTACCATCAAGAGATTTCAGAATTGTACAGTTAAAAGATCAATAGCTTTGTTCACTTGGAAGGATACTACAAATTTGTGAAGAACAGTGAGGGCGCTGGACCTTAGCATGGAGAGGAACTCTGCACAGTATACTGGGATCAACAAAGAGAGGCTAGCCCTATGGAGAAACAACTGAGGCTCCCAGTATCAGGAGGGATGTAAGATTGCTATCATTGTAAGATAGCTATAATTTCTGTCTTTTATGCAATAAACCAGATAAACCAGCCATGAATAGCTGTGCCTGTCTTATTCAGAACCCAAAAGAACTAGCACCTTCTCGGTGAAAAACAATATCAGGCCAAGCATTTCTTCATCCTAGTTTCTTAGAAGTGTTGTGTGTAAGTTATCTGAGTTTGCTGGTACGAGATGTTTAGCTCAAAGACAATGCCATATAAATTCATCCTAGTCACCAATTGCCTGTATTTCATTTTTCTGTGTTATAAGTACATTATTCTAGTATATAGAACCAAAACACCTCTGACTAAATTTGCCTATTTTGTGCCACTATTAAAAATGTTATTCCCATTTTGGAATAGGCCCATTTAAGTTTTACAATTTATTTTATTTTCAATGTTATTAAAAAATTACAACAACAAAACCTGTTAATGGTCCTTATTTCCATACCACCGTGTACCACTGAGTGAATCGAGTCAGAACTGAAGCACAGGATTAAAATCAGGACTGAAGAATGTTCAACATTTTCCTATACACTTTATTAATAAAGATATACCTACACTTCATGCTATGTTAGAAGGAACATTTTATATATATGTATATCAAAACACAGAATTAATTTTCTATCTAAGTTTGGAATGTTATTCTGCATTATAGTCATCATATTTTTAATACCGTGCCTTAAAAAAATTTACAAGATCCTCAGGCGGCATTTGTTGAGTTCCAGCAATTGTTAAAATTCATTGTGTATATCCATGGCACTTCCTATTTCTGTTTAACAGCACATTAATTTTTTCACCTCAGCTTTTCTAATTCAGCAGTGCTTGAATATTCTCTAATGTTCTCTGCACAAGAAATCAACCTGTACTGCACCAGTAACCATCCTAACCTGTGTTAAAGCACAAAACCAGAAATCTAGTCTTAGTTCTGTGATGGCTTACGCCAGTCTTACTACACTGCCCTCCTGATATCCTCCAGGATTGATGTCATATTTGATGACTTCCAGAAATTACTGGTGGAATTTGGAAAAATCTCTTTCCTATTGTCTCTTTTTCTAAATTTTAATCACACAAAAAAATGAAAGACAGACAAAACATTAATACATGAATGCAAGTCACCTATAGTGCCTTCTTTTTCTGAACAGAAAGGCCAGTATATTACAGATACAACTTTTAAAGCTCCTGTAATAGCAGTTAGCAGGAGTAAAACAATCAATTCCTCACTGCATTCTGGATCCAACACAAACAAACAAAAAAATCTGGTTGATTTTATGTTGGAAAATACAATTCAGTGAGAGTTATAGCTCAGTTTCATGAGAGGATTCTCAAGCTGTCCAAACAACCCAAATTAAAATCATCAGTATTCAAAATACAGTTGAAAAATTTAAAGGCAGTAAACATAATCTGAAAAACTGAAATAAACTGAACTAAGCTTGGAGCAAACTACAGAGAAGCCCTAGACTTTGTAAAATATATTCTTGTTTCTTTGAATTTTTGATATGGTAGCTCTTACAATATTTTGACCCTTCTACATATATAATACATATGTGCTGAGCAAGTCACTCCAAGCCTCCCTTCTCTTATGACACATTCCAGCTTTCCACCCTCAACCTGTGAAAAAAACCTGATTTTTTAGAAAGAGAAATGTTTTACAGAGCTCTGAAATGGCTCTGGGTAACCAAAATAAAAGGGTAGTGTGGCCCAAGAGTTTATCAAAGAAAACTACTTAGTCCTCTTTCCTTTTTATTAATTTTTTATGCCACAGTACATGATCTGCTTCTGTTTCCTCATAAAATGCCCGTCATAATTGGACAATTGAAAAATACTCTGAAATTGACAACTTAATTTTATAGTTGCAAGAGAGAAAAATAGCAAGCCATTTTAAAACTCTTAAAATTACTGATATTGGTTTTTTCTTTTCATTTTATTCAAATGTATGTGGTGGCAATGGTCAAACTAGATAGTAAAATTTTGCCTAGAGTTCAAAATTTCATTCCTTCCAACTGCATGCTGACTTAGTGTCATCTTCAGTGTTAACACTGCAGCACAGAATGAGAGTTACTGCATAGTTAGAGCTCTTCTAGTTTGGTTGAAATATTACCCTATATGATAGTCACATTTCTGTATGGCGAGAATATTATTTATAGTTAAGTTCTCAATTGAATTCTGTTTGAACTATGTATATCTGGGCCAACAACTCAAATGCCAGGGGAACAGTGGAACTGAAATAGATCTAAAAAGATTTAGAGTTAATCAATGCATGGAGGAAAATCTATTCAACTGTTTAGAGATTAGATATTTTCCTCTCTAGTAGACAGAAATTTTACCTTCAAATTCACAAATTCCTCCAGAGATTCCAGGATCACTGATTTGGGAAGGGCCAGCAGCCCTCAGTCTCTTTCCATGACAGTGCTGCAGATGGTAAAGCAATTAAAAATACAAGCAGTGGCTTCTTGCAAAATCTCACAGAAACTTTTGAGTTTTTTACATATCTTATTAGTCATAATGGAAAATTAGCAGCTACCTGAGTATAATGTAAGTTGTCAAGGTTTCAAAACAAAAATGTGCAACAGCACATTCCCACAGTGCAAATCAATTTCAAAGCAATATGAAGATTTTAGCCCACAGCATTTGAATTCTTCCATTGATATCCCTCTATCCGTGCCACTCCTTGGGAATGCAAGAACTTAAAAAAATGAAAGTTACTTCTGTGATTTCCATAGTCAACAATTTAATAGGATTGGGAAATTTATGTTTATTTGGACATAAGTGATAAGTATATTAAAAAAAAAAAGAAGCAAAAATAGACAGTATAATAGTCCAGGGAGGAAATCAAAGCAAGCCTTGCATGCTCTTAAGTGGCTTCACTTGGGCATGGACAAGATGTATCCATACTACTGAAGGACAGTAAGGGTGTTTGAAAGATATTCCACTGCATTGCTGACTCTGTAATCTTCATTTATGCCAGGCTGCCAGTTTGATAAAACATTCCTCGTAATGAAATAAATGCTTCAGTTAAGACTTACATAGCCTCTTATTTCCACTCTTCATGATCACAAACTGAGCTTGAAGAAAGTGCTATGAAATAAAAATGCCAAGACTGAGAATCCCTCTCTTACAGTGTGGCACACTATGAATATTTAAAATGGTTATATAAACCATTCCTATTTTTACATATTCTTGACATTTTTCATTATTTTCTTCTTTTGTTTTTTTATTTTGGTTTGGTTTGTTTTTTATTCTTAGCTTCATTAGAAGATACAATCAGGAAATTTTTTTTTCTCTGTTCTATATACTATCTTAATATAGGTTATGGAAGTACTGCTTGCAGTTCCAGAGTTAAGAATGATCTAAGTTTTATATGCAAAGCAAACATCAAATGACTTTATTTTGTAACAAATTTATATTCTTCAATTTTTTTCTGAAAATTTCAGAGTAAGCTTTTATGGATGAATTTTATAAATTGATCACAAGTTACAAGAGCTTAACCTGTACTGCTCCTATTGCTCCTTTGTCTTCAGTTGTTCTCAGAATTAAATAGATACAAGGATTTTCCATGTCCCTCAGTTTAAAACCTGTAGGATTCTTTGGTACAACTTGTACTTCATGTTGTATAGGATGAAAGGATTTTTCTTCTCATAGTCTTATTCCGGAAGTTTGTTCTTCCACAGAGACTGATGAATACTATTCTACTACAAAAAAATTCCAGACACCACTGTCTTCTTTCAAAGCTTGCCAACTTTTAGGTGATTATTCTGAGATGGTTAACTGCCCCCCATTGTTTTCAATTTGTTCTTAAGAAAGAGGTCTGCTGGCTTTTCTCTTTGGAAACAATCAGAATTTTGAAAGAGAGCACAGCACCTTAACTGAATCTTATTAAGAATAATAGGAAATGGAAACCATTTTGAAAGGGAGTGATGGATGAGCTTCTTTGAGGATTTTACCTCTTATGCAAATAGGTGAAAATAGCTGTTTAAGGTAAGATATTTCAGAAGTTTGTTTGAAAAAAAATTCTTTTTTTTCCCTAAGGTTGTATTAGCCTTCCTAAGGCTATTTAGCCTGTCCCTGATAGGTTTGTTTAATTTGTTTTTATATATCCCCCAAGAAGAAAGGTTTCATAATGTTGCTCACTAACTAGTTTGTATATTGAACTACCCTTAAAGTAAGAAAGCCTTTCTTAATATCTTCTGTCTAAATTTTCCTTTTGGTAAACTAGGATCACTGTTTCTTGCTCTGTCCAATGGCACAGAGACTACCGTTGTCTTTATAAAAACTTTTTGTTTGATACGGTGGATGGATTGTCTGGCTTATAGTTCACAAACAAAATTCATGATGTCTAGTGCACACAGGCGACTCATGGCGGGGTTACAAAAGCTACCCAGTCTTGGACTGTCTTGAGCCCTGTCGCTCTGCAGAGATGACTCCTGGGGAGCCCTGGGTTGTCTGATAAGTCCTAAACTAAACAGGGTGGTGGCTGCACCATTCAAAGAACGGAAACCTCAGTTAAGACTTGAAATCCCTTAACAACAAGTATGCCCTGAGTCTCAACACAACCACGGCTCAGTTGTCTGAGGAAACAAGGTAAAGAAAAGCCATAGAGTTGCAGCTTCAGTTTCAAAGGGCAACCTTGTGTTGTCAATCAATCAAAGACCAACAAAAGATAGACAAGGGAAAACTCCACCGCACGTCCAAGGATAATAGTAAAATCTACTGTGGCATAGTTATACATACCATTATGTAAGTCAGGGGATAAAACCCCCCAAGGTTCAGGTTGGAAGTACAGGTGAGGGGGAGTCACTTCTCCAATCTATAAAGGTGGCTTGTGAAGGAGACCCTTCACCTCCTTATTGGGACACTGGTCAAAGTAGCTTCCCTGGAGCTGAGAGCCCTTACCAAGAGGGGTGAGTGAATATCATTTACCCTTTAAGTTTGTAAACACATGTAATGTTTAGTGTGTTTGTGGTTGTCAGTGAATTGCTTGTGGTTGTAATAGTGTGCTCGGTGAATCACTTGTGGTTGTACCCTGCAAATTGCTTGTGGTTGTAACAGTGTGCACTGTGAATCAGTTGTGGCTGTAATAATGTAGTCAGTGAATTGCTTATGGTTGTAATACTGTACTACCCTTTCTTTCAAAATTGCAATAGTACATTCCTCCATTGTATTTGTAAAACCTCCAACAGTGACAATGGAGGTCTGCAAGTGTAGTTCAAGTCATTTGCTTGAACCTTGTGGTTAAGTCTCTTTCCACCTTATCAATGTCAAATAAAGCAGAGGAATTATTTGTATACATAAGATCCATTGTACGCAGTGCGTGAGTCTCTCTAAATACGTTACACAAGGAGTTTAACTTTACAGAATTTTTTCCTATTTCCAGCTACTTATTTCCCATCTTGTACCTGTGCACATCTGCTTTCACTTTTCTGAGCAGTACTTTGTTCTCATCTAACTGAATTCCATTTTCTTGAGTTTATATGACTTCTTCATTCTATCAAGATTACTTTGAATTCCAATTCTCTTTTCAGTAGTGTGTCAACTGTCTCAACTTGGGTGTCTGCAGTTCATGTGAACTTATGTTTTATTTCATCATTCAAGCTGGTGATGAAAGTGCTAACCAGAACAGGATTCAGGACAGACTTTCTACTCAGACAGTGAACCAGTGCTGATTAATCTCTGAGTATAATCTTTAACTGTTTTTGTACCCAGGTGGTGATTTTATCACAACATTTGTTTGCAGAAATGGTAAGTGGAACTTTTCTTTCCAGCGTCAAAATATACCACATCTATTGCCTTCTGCCTTATCTACTAGGCCAGTCACCCTGTCAGGAAAGGAAATTTGTCTGGCTTGACATGATTTGTACTCGACAAATCTGAGTTGGCTATTTCTCATCATCTTGGTTTCCTCTAGGTTTTTATAAATTGAATGTTTAGCAATTTGTTCTACTATCTTTTTGAGAATCAAAGTTAGTCTATCTGGTCTGTAAAATCCTACTCATTGTATTATTTTAAATTAACATAATCAAACATTGAAAGATTGTCAGGTTGCTAGTATATATTACCAAAAATTATTTTTATCTACCTGACTTTGTTATTTTAAATTGATGGAGAATAGTGCATTTTATGGACATAGTTTTTACAGAAAATTGCTTTCTACATCAAATCTCCTAGATATATATCAGAAAGAAACTGAAAGAGAAAAAAGGTGAGTGGCACGAAGTTTACTGGAAGCAGTGGGAAGCCTTCCAGCTGAGACTTCAGGCCTTGGGTAAGGGTCTTAGTATGTGCCTGGCACTCGCATCAGGCTGACACCTGCATCAGTTTGACAGACAGATCAATTTGTGAGCCTGTCTATGCAAACAGAAAAAGGCTTCCCATACAAAATAAGAAGCAATGACATACAGACCATAATTTAATTGAAAAAATGTAGCACTGCATTCTTTGTGGGAATCACCACTGTGCTGGGGGTTTTTTTGTTTTGTTTTGTTTTTTTTCTGTCAGTAATTAGAGATTTAATAAGAAGAATAGGGTTGCAGTGTATTGCTCTGGAAAAAGGAAAAGTGACAAATTTAAGGAATTTGCTGCTACAATAAAACCTGCAGCCAATTAAAATATCTGAAGATAGTTTATACTACTCAAGGGTTTTGTTTTGTTTAAAAAAAAAAAAAGAAAACCAAAAAACACCCACTAAATATAAGCCAAGAAAAACCCAACTACGTTCAATTTGTTTTGTATATTTATGCAATTGTAAGGTCGCCATCTGGTGGTTTTTTAAACATCAAAAATGGGAGGTTGATTTGTGACAGCGGGGTTTGAATTTAATTTTAAAAAAAACAACTAAACAAATATGGGTTCAAATACTATCATGCTGATAGTTTTTCACCCAAAACTTTTGCAAAATGTTTGCTAAATAGAACATAACATGGCCAAATATATCAACATCTGAGTAACTGACTATCCTAACAAAATGTTGGGGGTGGAACTTACTACAATGACTCTAGCCAGGTTAATCTATGGATGCAAGTGGTGATATGTGATTGCATGCTTATATAAAAACTCATATTCAGGAAAATAAATTTAATCAATAAAACAGTGTCAAAGAATATATTTTAGTTTCCAAAATCAAAGACAGATTTTATCCTACCCAACTTCAGCAATCAAAAAATTAAGCCAAGATAGTTGTCTGGGATACCTCTGTTGTCAGTGAAGAAATAGTGATCCCTTTAAATAGCAATTTATCTTCAACCAATAAAATGCATGTATGATAAATATGATGAAACACCCTCTGGAAGGGCTCATATCTGTCTGTAGTTGATCAGCTTAGTGACTGTGCCCAAACTTTAGAGAAGCAAAGTTAAGAAAGATGAAATCTAGTCTAAGGTCAAGTGTTGGACATTCCCTGCCACCCAGGAAATCTTCATTACAATCTCTTACACATCAAACAAACTAGCTAATTGTGAATTGTTGAGGCCAGAAGGATTGTAACAGGGTAGAGACTGAACTTGGCCTGTTTTCAGCCACGTGTCATGTGCAGGTATCTATGCACTCTATCAAGGCATTGAGAGATGTAACTATGACTTCACCAATTAAAAGCGTTTTATTTAACTAAGGACATCAATTCTGCTTCTTGTTTGTTTTCCCACTAGGAGAGATGAATAAGTGAGTCAGTTTTATGGAAAACGAGCAGCCTCTGAGTTAGTGCCTGTAACTGTGTATCTTGGCTGCAAAATAGATATCATTTAACGAATTACCAAGCTGCAGAACACCTTTCTTTCCATCTATTGTATACCATAACTGTTCCCTACACACGTGTGTATAGTTATATAAACTGTTGTTAGAGGACATTTTTAGATGGCACAGCAATACTTCAAAAATGTGCTACAACAATGTCTCAGCCACTCCAGGCAATACAACCTAGAGCCTTGAAATATCATCTTCTGATAAAAATTTTGATGTAATCTGTACTTGACATATTGGCTAACTACTCTAATAGTTCCTTGAAAGGCGCCATGGAAATGCTGCAAATTTGGCAAGGTCTTCCTCATTCCAGTGCAGAAAACCAAGGCAAGGTTCAATAGTTAAGACTGTGCTGTAAGTAGTAGTAAACTGTGTTGTAACTATGATTTTATAGCATGATTGTAAAAGAAGATCATCTATTTCTGGTTAAGATATAAGGAGCCAAAACTTAACAAATATAACATTTACTTATTTTGCTAATGGTACTAATCTCTCTTTACCCCAAACTCTTGGTATAAATGTGCACTATTTTATACCAAGACCCCACCCAACCAACACACATTTGTCAACCTTGAATATATGTTGGACTTCTTTGGTCATAAAATTAGGTTTCTTGCTATACTGTGAGAAATTAATGTTTTATGAAATGTGCTTCATTACTATTTGCAGCACTGATGCAGTCCTTGATGTGTATTCTCTTCTGTCTGTGGGACCATCCTCAGCGAGCACTGAGTTCAAGTAATGCATGTCTTGTAATCAGGTTTTGGTGACCTGGTCAATGAGCTTGTCATAGAGAGTCAAACAACCTAATCTAATTTGTTGTTACTGTTGCTTACAGAATTCTCTAAGCATAACCAAGCTAAACTTGGAATTTGGTTTATGGTCAGGAACTTGAAGTGGTGTAGAAGTGTTTTAGCTGAACATTCTATTTACATAATTTCAGAATGACTTTTGACAAGGAGAAGCAGAGTTATTCCACATTCAAGTCAATACAACTTTGCACTTCAAAATGTATACATATGAAGTGTTAGACAGCTCTAGAATTAGATATCTCCTTGATGCTACTGAATTATATATGAAAGCTTGTGTTCTGAAAAACATGTTGGCAAAAGTACAGAAATTTTTTTTTAAAAGGGATTTCAGCTGCAAAGAAGGAAAGAAAGAATATTCACTTTTAGAAGGAACGTGTTGAATCCACCTTGTTTATTCTTACATGGTAACTTCATTGTTGCCTCAAACCTTGGATTTCGTGCATCGAGCAAATGGTGGTCATTAACAAATGCATAGCACAAAGGAAGCAAATTATCTTTCCTAAACAAAAAGAATAAATTTGCAGCCCTTTGAAAGTAAATGGTGTAGATCTTTTATGGTTTTGATTCACTAGTTCAGTCCAGGATCATCAACAAATACAACAATATGGAAAAAAATCCACCATGATTTTATGGCATTATGATCATGTTTCTTTTTCCCTGAAATGTTCTTACTCAAACAATTTACATTTTTATTATAGTAATTGAACTTAATTAGAATTCATTAAAAAAACCCAACTTATTTTTGGATTCTCCAAATAAGTTATGGCAATAGATCAAATTTGGAGGGTAAACAATCTATGTGTTGTATTTTGATGCAGTTAATTGCAGTTTAGAGAATGAAGACATTTCAAATGGAATAAAGCTCAAAAATGGTTAGGCTAAGATTATCCAACTTGCAAATTTTGTGACTAAATTAGCTATAGGTTTAGTTTATATTATGTTTGTAATAAGCATTTATTGTCTAAAAGCTTTAAGATCATTGTGCCATATAGGTCTTTGGCATCAAGATCCCGGAGTTGGAAGAGAAAAGAAAGCCTCTAAATTTCTTCAGAAAAATAAAAATATAGCTATTTTACTTACTAGAAATGTATAAATGGACCAATCACTACTTCAGATGATTCAGTTGGTAGACTTTATATTTAGGTAGTATTTTTCTTTTTATTTTTTGATTAATTTGATTTCACTTACTAAAATTCTGTGGTTTAGACAGACTGAGGCTATTCACATTTCAAAGCTAGAAAAATATTTCCTTTATAGTTTTTAAAAATTTTTCCTTTCGGGGGGACATTTTACTGAATATTTCCTCTCAGAAAAAATGTTAAGCAAACAGATACAGTAAGCAGACAACTAAATAAAACATTTCAACTCAGGTTGATCAGCATGTTTCTGAATTTGTTTGTTTGCATCACCAAAAGAAATAATAAAATATTAAACACTAAAAGAAATATTCAAATATTTTAAATGTTTTTGAAGTTGACCTGAGCAGATTTTTCTCCACATTTTCCATTAAACCAAAAGTTCTTTGGTATAAGCTTTTGGAATTTCTGTTAATGTGCATACTATATGAAAATTATGCCTATGTCACTACAAAGAATAAAATTATACAAGAGGATTTTTATATATATTGTTTAATAATCTTATGGAAACAAAATGTAGGATTTGAAGAATCCTTTCACAACAGAGGACCAAGGCACAAAAAGAAAGATGACACTGTCATTTGATACACTCCCAGAGAGATTTCTTCAAAATCTGTATATGTAATATCACATAGGAATTCTTTTTCAGATTACTTCTTTTTAAGGGTATCTCAAGCCTTCCATAAAAAGGTTCAAAGAATGGTTATTCTGTAAATCAATCTATAAGTTAAGAACACTATATCATTTAATAATAGACGAAAAATAATTTCTCAGAACTCTTTCTTTGCTTTTCCTATGGCAGCCAGCATCAATGTTTTTAAAGATTTCCTATATGTTACTCACTCTCTCCTCTCAGTATACCTAGGAAGCAAAAATGATTAGTGTTCAGCTCTGCAAACAGGATATCATCAGAGAATGATTGTATCTTACCCAAGACCTCGCAGAAAAATTATGGTAGGAAAACTAGTGTTCAGCTCTGCTTTCAAAATCTTTGTTATAAAACTCATTTTAGAAGAATGGCTTAAATATTTTGAAATTGTATTTTTGAAAATATTTTTCCTTTTACTTTTCAATTCAGTTTAAAACTATGTGATTTTTTAGACTAATGGTTGAATATGTAATGTGAACATAAATGAAAAAGTAAAAAAAATGAATAAAAGAAAAAGGACAGTCCATTTTCTTGTGTGAAACACTGGGGGAAAGGAGCTTTTCAGAGTTTCTCTAAGTGCTAAAACAGTCCTGAGGATAAAAAGACTTCTCTCTTCCAGGAAACCTAACTGTCCATTTTTCTTTTGCTCATAAATTCTGTTATCAGAAAATCGTGTCAACTTTCTAAAGTTACTCTGAAATGCTGCTTATAATGTAAATCATGTTTTGTCTAGTCCAGAGTGAAGCAATATTAATTTCCCATCATGCAAATATTGCATTTTATGTTGATAGGAAAAAAAAAAAAATCACAACACTTGCAGACTCTAAGAAACATAACAAGTTTTCTATACGTTATTTTGGTACTTTAAAACATCTGTGTATAAATAGTCACATATAAATATGAATAGTATATATGAATTGTCACATTCTTTGAGATCATATTTTTTAAGCATGAGTACCTATTTTTAATCAGTGGTATGTTAATATATACACACATTTATGTATTATTATATATATTATTTATTCTACAGTATTCTTACAACTTTTAACAATAAATTTATGTGGTCCATTTAAAAACTTATAATTTTTACAGTCTTTTCTCGTAGTGTTAGCTCATTGTTTACTTTGGATTGCATCACACTTTTTGTACCTCTCCTGGTTTTGCAAAGCAAAACAAATTTAAATTACACACAAACATATCATAAATCCATTTACTGTAAATCTATATCAGCCAAAACCAACATTGTTTACATAGGAATAAAGTACGATATAGTAAAAGATTACAGAAATCAATTGTATACAAATAAACCACAAATAAACTAAGTGTTATCTAAAAGTATAATGAACTGTTGATTAATAATGCATTAGAAGTTAACGCTGAAATCAAATTAGTCATCTCAGGAAGTTTGTATGCAATTTTTTTTCCTTATCACTGATGGTGCACTAATAGTTTTTAAAGCAAGTGTGTTTCTATCATGAGTTCATTTAGTATTCAGTATAATAGCACCAATAATAATGAGCTCATTTGGCTTCTGTTATATAAGCATTAGATAATGGATACCTATATTAAAGTATTACTGGTAAACCACGGCGGTGGTTTTTTTCTTCATTTGGTTTACAGTGCTAAATCTTTAAAGTAAAGCTTTATGCAGACTGTTGATGTTTTTATCTTTGAATCATGACTAATTTTATAGACTCTGGTATCCCATTATTGTCAAAGTTGCTTTTGATATGAGACTCTCAGTAATTTGACTTGCCAAGAGTTTTATTATCATTAGTTCTATCCCAGCTTTTTGCTTTCATCTTTTCTCACTTTGTCAGCTTTTTACATACTGCTACTTGTAGTATCATCCAACAAAAATACACAGACACACTTCTGGCAATGCTCGGCTAATATTAACACTGTTAAAGTGTCATAGCCCAGCACACTGGCGTGCTCTCCAGTGAATGACCTCTTTGGCTTACTGGGTACTAGAATCCCCCCTACCAATTGCTGATGCTGTAATTCTGTGGTTTTAGTGGGGAAGGTATTTATATTAAAGATTAAGAGATTTAAGTAACAGGAAAGCAAAGCTGAAGCTTTATTTTATCATACTCCAAAATCCTTCAGAGTAGATGCTGTGGAACAGTTTATACATAACCATTTAACTATGAAGCCATTTTAAGACTTTATAATGCAGAATGTTATCAGATCACTTTTGTATTCTATTGCGTGCAAGTGTCATAGAAAAAATGTCAAGTGTGTCCACCCTGTCCATATTGCACTTATCCGCATATGGTCTTGAGTTGTTGCCAAGAGATTGAGTAGGTGTCCTGGTTTTGGCTGGGACAGAGCTAATTTTCTTCTGTCAGTAGTTAGAATAGCGCTATGTTTTGCATTCAGTATGGGATTTGGTATGAGAAACATGTTGATAATATATTTTTAGTTGTTGTGGGAAATCAAGGACTTTCTAACTCCCCATGTTTTGTTAGTCTACAGTGCAGAAGAAGCTGGGAGGAGAATGATAGGTTCAAATCGGCATTTGGATATGCATATAACATCATGTTCAATATATAAATAAGAGCTGACTGGAATGCTCGGTATCTGTCTCTTCCAGGATTGTGGATTTGAGTCTGAAATTTTCACTCCTCCAAGATAGCTATCTGGGAACAGGCTGGGCAGTGGTCAGCAGGTGGTCAGTAATTGCACTGTGTACCATTCATTTGTATATTCTATTATTATTACCATTATTATTCTCATTATTATTTTAAAAGATTTATTTTGTTCCAATTATTAAATTGTTCTTATCTCAGCCTACAAGTCTCCTTACCTTTACCCCTCTAATTCTGTCCCCTGTTCCCTGGGGGGAGGAGAAGAGGGAGGGTGAGTGAGCGGCTGTGTGGTGTTTGGCTGCCAGCCAAGTTAAACCACAACAGTAGGTTAAGTGTATCTTTGTTGCACTCAAGACCATGCTCAAACCGTTTTGCATATGTGCAGTCAGGACACTGTACAGGTTTGATTTTGTGCCAGGTTTGGGCCTGAGGTTAGAGATCACATATAAGACTGTCTCACTAAAATGGAAACAGAGGTATTGCCCTATAAACAGAGGACTGAAAAGATAAAACACTGAAAAATGTGAGATAATGGATGTACATCAGTATTAAAGATTGCTGGTAAATCCAATAATCAGTGCCTATTGATTTATGATTTATGAGACCGAGGAAGAAATTGTTCTTAACAAAGAATTATTATAACAATCTGATATATTAGGTCACTCAGCAGCTGCATTGTCCAAACAGGAGGGTTACTGTTGGATTTTTTTGGATTTTTTTTTTTTTTAAGGGCAAAAATAGTTCTGTTATTAGGGCAGAGAACCGAGAATAAAAAAGTCTGCAATTCTGTTGGATTCACAAAGAGGTCTTGTATTTATGCATGTACTGTTTATTTTTATACATTCTGCAAAATTATTGAATTTAATAAAGTTGAAACTGAAGTTAGTAACTAAATATATTAACTCTAAAATTAGGCAAGAGGGATGAACATTTGAAGTACCTACTCTAATCAATCATCTGTCCTGAAGCCAGTAAAACTATATTCTCTGACAGATACTTATTGTGTTGAGTCGAGGGGTTGGGGGTGGTCGGTTTTGGTAGTGGGGGAAGGGGCTACAGTGATGTTCCCTGTCAGAAGCTTCATGAAGCTCCCTTGGCTCCAAGGCATACCTGCCTCCAGCCCAGGCTGAGCTAAATGGCAATAGAGAAACGCCTCTGCAAATCCATATTTATGAAAGGAAGGACTGTCTTGAAAAGAAGGTGCAGAGAACCTGGAGGAGAGGCCATTGACCTGAACAAAAGACAACCAGCGGCCTAAACAAAGAGAGAGCTTCATTGCCAGGAGGAAGGAGAAGGAGGGGGAGGGAAGAGAACCTCAGACCACTGGTTCAACAACATGGAGGAGGAGAAGGTAAAGGAGGTTCTCTGCAGCCCATGGAGGCTCAACAGCAGAGCAGATACCCTACATGTAGGCCATGGAGGACTCCACACTGGAGCAGAAAGCTAAGCCCAAGGGCAAGTGTGACTGAACTGAGACCCCAGAGATGCTCAGTGCCAGAGTCGGGGTGGACCCCCAGAGCCAGCGGGGGGGAGAAAATGTGCTGGAATGGAGACCTGTCTGCAGCCCATGGATATCTCCATGCCAGAGCCGGCAGCTGTGCCCAAAAAGGTCTGTGATTCCACGGGAAGCTGCATTGGAACACTTTGTTCCTGGACTCTTTGTGGCCTGTGGGAAGGATTTCATGCTGGCAAGAGTGGCATAGGTGAACAGACCACAACCCCCATTCCCTATTCCCTTGTGTTGCTGAGGGGGAGAAGGTAGAGAAATCGGGAGCAAAGTAATTTGAGCCCGGGAAGAACAAAGGGGTGGGGAAAAGGTGTCTTAAAATGTGGTTGATACGTCTCACTGTGCTACTCGGATTAACTGTAACAAATTAAATTGATTTTTCCTCCCCAAGTTGAGTCTGTTTTGCCCGTGACCATAACTGGTGAGTGAGCCCTCCCTGTCCTTCATTCCTAATCCATTCCCCCTTTGTTGTGATTCCTTTCCCATCTCACTGGGTGGGGCAGTGAATGCAGGAGCATATGGTCTTACTTGTGGGTGAAACGACCACACTGATCTTACCTGTGGGTAAAACCACCACACTTATTTAACCTGTTGAGGAGACACCATGACTTGGGATCCTTTTGTGCCTATTTCTGTACTTGCTGTTTATATATATGTGTGTGTATGTGTGTGTTTATGTGTGTGTTTAAGTAATAACAACCCATGGATTTAAAACAGGAACACACTGCCAACCTGGAATTTGCTCTGAGAAGTCAAATTTTTTATATATATATATATACACATACATATATATATATATATTCTTTTTTTTTTTTTTTTTACAGAGGGCTATGCAATAATGGTATTCTCTGGCAGGGCATACAAACATAAGAAAAGCAGTACTGAAGCCAGCTAAAGGTCCAGCAAGTCCTTTATTCTGTTCTGAATTGAGGCTAAAAAATGAGAGAATTAGAGAACTGCAGTTTTCTGAAAGGTTCTAAACATCTTCAAGGTTAAAAACATATTAATCTCCTAATGTACCCAGTCCATATAGTACCAGATCACAAAGGCTACCTATAGCTGATTTTAAATTGCTTGTGATAAATATATATCAAAGCACAATAGATGTGCTCTGAATTAATTTTTTGAGAATATCATTTAAGTTTTAGCAAGTGGATAAAAGAGAATAAATTAGTTCATCTTTTTGTGTTGAGCTAGCCTTTTATTATCATAGAAACATTGTATGGACATGGAGCTCAATTAGTTGGTTGCTCTGTTGGTTGGTTTCTCTTGTATGAGTAAAGGCTGTAAAGCTTAGTGTCCCCCCACGGCACAGTCTCTTTTGAGTGGATTTGAGTCATCAGCAGCACTGATTCTGATCTTGTCTTCTTGAGGTCTACCAGTAGTCATATTTATTTTCTAATTTTTTTTTTTCCTTGATAGGTTAAAGAAAAGTATGCCAATAACAAGTTGATCAACCTTAAGCAGTCTTTAAAGAAGCTATGGAAACTGGGAGAAAAAGTTCTCAGTACTGATAATAGGAAAGGATGAAAGCTGGATGGTAATGGTTTCTTGATGATTAACATGAAGTTGTTGAACTATTCTCCTAAGACAAATCTGGTCTCAGGTTTTTTATGTTTTTTTCTCCTGCAGTATGCAACGCTGTTCTTAAATGAGAGACTTTGACTAATAAATTTAAAAGTCAGCAGAAGAGGTTAAAAGTAACAGAACTGACCTCAAAAACCTGAGGTGAAAAACACCAGTGGACATCTTATGAATGGGCAAATAAAATGTCTCTCCTTAGCTTACTTTCAGGACCTTTGGTCTGTTTCATTCCATTCTTAGTCTTACCTTTCTTGGATTTGTATTTTGAAATGTAATAGATTTATTAGATTGTCTCCTTCTTATCTGAACATAAGAACAATTTTCAGCTCTTGAGAAATTTCACGTGATAACCTTCTTAATTACCCAATTTCTGGAAGGATCATACTGTAACTCCTTCATCTCTTCAAGCAGTCTACACTGTGTTTTGATTTAATCTTCCTAGCTTGAGAGAAAAGTCAGGATGCAACTGCGGAAAGAAGACAACAGCTCATCAGTGTTAGAGTGGTCTCTAATAACAGCTTCTATAAGCCTTATGAGCAAGGAAAACTCAGAGACTACAGTGTCTAGATCAAATCTAATGATGTAAATATTTCACCTGAGTTCTGCATAGGCAGCATTTCTAGGGATTTATACTAATTTCAGGGCAAGACAGTAACTAACTCTTGGAAAAGAAAGATAGAAAATCTTCTCTGTCTCTCTTGCAATTTCTGAAAACAATGATTAAACAAAAATCTCTGAAACTCCCTTTTTTTTTTTTTTTTTTGTCTGTAATGACAGCACAGATTAATAAGAAAGAGGACTAAAGTACCTGTCCCCCACTGACACTTGCACATTCAGCTCTAACAGAGCAATGTAGGAAGAGTCTGTGTCATTGTAATGGACAGAGTGCTGAATGAGCATCTCTCGGTAAGCATCTATGGCAATAACTTTGAGAAAGACTGTGACTCCTCAGGTACATTTTCTCCAACTGATCTCCATGGGTCATTGAAGACTTGTACCCTCACTTCAAAGCCTAATTGCAACTTACTACGTGGTTAGTTTGAGAGAATAGGAGGGTTTTAACACCCTTTTAAAATGGAAGTCAAGGGAAATGGAAACTTTCACATCTTTTAGGCTTCTCATAAAACCCTTGTTGAGTTCAGTGGTCTTTGAATAAAGGAAACAGTTATGTATGTAATGACAGGAATATGTTTCCCTGAAATACTTTGAAAACTGCTTAATCCATAAGAATGTTAGAATCGTCTTCTCCACCTTACTAAATAACATAGGAATTTTTCCCTGATTTAGTGTAAATGCTAAATTCTGAAATATCACAGATTTTTTTTTTTTTCTTGAACTGCAGAACACTTTGAAGTGATGTAGAAGAACAAACTCACCTCCAGAAATCATCAAATCAACTTGCTCCTTGTCTGTAGGCTTGGTCATTTGTGGGGACTTCTAAGGTGTTTGCATTTCAATGCATGTTTTACAATATTCTGATATTGTATGTTGAGAAGTTTTTTAAATATTGCCTTAGAACTACATTAAAATTTCTGGTGTAATTGAGATCAAATACAATTAAATTACTTAGGTGGTTCTTTAATTTAAAAAGTAACTTATCCTCCAATACCAAGGAAAAAAAGATCTTATATTATGTATCAGCATTTTGTGATGAAAGTCCTAATTCTAACCTGCATTCATAAATATAACTGATTTCAGAAATCCTTGGGTGAAATCCTTTGTTTAACCCTTTAGTATATATCCTACTGATTAATCCAGAATCAATAAATACTTCTGTCCTAGTATATACACTACGGTTTACAACTACTAGGCAACATGGTTTGGTTGTTTGGTTTATTTTTTTTTTTTGGTCTGGGTTAAAACCTAACGATGAATTGTCAAATTAAATTTCAAATGCTTAAAATTCCTTTGATCATAATCTTATGAAATGTATTCTGTTCCATCTCAATGGCGTACTTCCTTTTCCTACAGTTTTCTGTGTTTTGTTCCTTTAAATCTTGTCCCATGTCCTTGTCTCCCTACAAAAAGTTCCTCTGCTTTACATGTGAAAAACAGGAACATAAATCAGATTCCCTAACTCCTCTACTACTATAATGTTGCTTTTGATAGAGCTTTCCAGTGGAATGCCATCTTGGATTTGCTATATTAGTTATATTCTTCATGAAGTGCTGCTCCTCACAGAGAAAGGAAGAGATCTTGTTAGCAAAGACATTGTTAGCAACTGAGAGAAGAAGAATGAAACTTGTGAATAGGTTTAGAAAAGATGTAGATAAGGACATGTTTAGAAGAAATAATTTAAAAGAAGAGAAGATAATAGAAAGAAAGAAAGTGTAGAAAGAAGAAAATAAAAATGAGAGAAGGAGAAACACCTGGAAAGAAAATAGGAAGGAAAACTTACAGGAGTAAAGAAAAACAAGTAGAAATAATAGTACAGAAGAAGAAACACAAATGGGAAAATGAAGGTTAAAATAGATAAAGTGGAAAGGAAAAAATTTCAAAGGGAACAAGGAATCTGAAAAAAAGAGAAAAGACACAAAGTATTTTGAAGAGAATGAGAAATGAGACTATTTTTGAACAAAAAGTAAATATTGCAAAAATATTGCATGAGAACGTGGGCTGAGAGTAAAATATTGAAAAATTAGAGAGAAGGTCAATGGAGATGTATTGAAATGAAGAAAAGGGGTAGTGAAAATTCAAAATCATTGTGTAAATGTAAGATTTTGTAGAGTTGTTTTTACATATCCAAAAATACTTGAAGTGTGTTTCTTGGCTTGTGATTTAGCAAACAGAAAATTATTCTGAGGAAGTTCTGAGGTACTCTTCTCCTGCATCCATATGTCATATAAACTAGTAACTCAATGTATTAGTAAAATTTTATGAGGCATTACGAACACTTTTGGAAACTCAGATTGAAATGAGAAATGATTGTCATATATTCCATAGTTATGGAACTTTGAGACACCCATATCATCCTCCACCTACTGATAACTTCATGTTAACTCATGCTGTACTTGTTATTTTGTTGTCAACAAAGTCATCTGGACGGAAAAATATGTCTCATTTTTTTAGAGGGTAAAAATCTGCAGTAATTGTTTTTCTTCCTCAATATCTTGCAAGTGGCATAAAATCCAAATTACTGAACGACTTTCCATTCCTAAACAGACAAATGTAAATAGCTATGCTAACATGATCCTGCCAGGACTACATATAAGCTGGCACATGAATTTTAACAGTTATTTGATTAAACCATTATTATGCATTTTCCTTTGACATTTGGCAACAGGTCCATTTTTATCTCAGGAGTGCTTTCTTATTTTTCTTTGCCTACTTTTCTTTCTTCACATTCAGTGAGAGACTCAATCAAGTGATGTGTATGGGCACATGCAATTGTTGAACTAAAGTATGGCTCATGGTTACTGACTCTTGCAACATTTAGCACAATAGCAGCCCAGTCCTGTAACTCCAGTACAATCTTCTGATCTGGCATCTGTGTCATCCACACTATTTAGGATATAACTCTGACATATCACTGAGCCCTGAAGGCATTGAACCAGAAGAAATTCTAACACCTTCTTTAATTTCATGAATCAGAGGAGTGGGTTTTTTGACAATTACTGTACCACATCTCTGTAAAGAGAGGATGTAAATACAAAAGGTAATCCAGTATGTTTGTATGAGTCACACGACTCTATATATGACAGTTACATGATCAACATGCAAGTATTCCTCTCTTCTGGTCAGAAGTATGCCTATTACATGAAGAGGTATTTTGCCATACTTGCCATTCACATTATAGAGCAATACTCGGGGATGCAGTTTTCCAGTGCTTCTATAAGAAGTCATGTCATTGGCCTTAACTCAAAGGCTCTTTCATATAGGAGGAGGGAAGGAAAATCATAATGCATGAGTACATACTTTCATATTGATATTCTATATTTCTTTGGATTTAGTTTTTTGGGGGTTTTTTAAGGGACTATTTTTAGAAATACTTTCTAATCTTGAAGTCTTAACAAGAAGGTGTTACAAAGGGATATCTAGCGTTTGGTTGGTGGTGGTATTATTAGTCTTGCAGTTTGTAGTTAATGTATGGGAAGGAAGTACTAGTTTGGGGACTCTAGAAAATATACCAATATTATGTGAAAATGAAACCAAACTGAAAGTCTAATTCCAGAGAGTGAGATCAGGACCAGCATGTATATTGGGCTTATTTGGAAGCTTAAAAACACATTGATTCAGGATGTATCAGAAACTTGGTCTGTCACAGAAGGGTTAATAAAAGTAACTTTCAGTACTTTTATGTTAGATACAGTAGATGATAACCTTCCATACATGCAGCTACAGCAGCAGCTTTGAAGTCACAGCACAGCATCAGGGTTTCCTAGGATCAAACAGCATAGTGAATCATGCAGTAGTGGTGGGAGTTCAAGTTATCACAGTAGTGGCTCAAGTAATACTGACAGTTGTGACAGCTGTCCCAAGAAGCTGTTGAGAATCATTTCAGCCCCACCCCCCTCTAAAAAATGATAGCGGGATATTTAAGCCAGGCTACTTCCAGCTGCTTGATTTTTAAGTGTAGTTTGAAGAGCTTCCAAAACAGACAACTTTGTATCCCCTTACATCTGTCAGTGTTAGTTGCAAAGCACTATTTTTCATGTATACAGAGTTTAGAGTTGCAGTTTATGTTGGAGTAAACTGTTAAATGAAAGTCTGTTGGCAAATGGAATTTTCCTGACCTACTGAATCGTGACTCTTCTTTATGTAAACATGAATTTAGAGAGAAAGTTTCTTAAATGAGATCTAATTCTCACCAAAGCACATTCCCAGTAAAAAAAAGTGACTCAACATTGACTTCAAAGCACACTGAACAAACTTTTTCCATGCTGCTTGGCGGAATATGCAGAACAAGTAAAAGCAGAGTGTAAATGACCTCACTGACAATGTCAGTTCAGTTCAGCCTTTGGTAGATATGTGGGTATGGATCAGTGGAAGGAACGTCCTGCCATTCCCACCTCCCCTCTCTCTGGGCGGCATGGAAATTCCTCATCTAATCCATTATTTTCACAATAACATTTTAATCTATTGACTTTTCTTTTGCCCTTTGTCCTCATCATTTTTTTACCTTCTGAAGCATGAAGTACAGAATTTCTCTAAAAACACATGAATTTTGTAGTTAACATGTCAGTAGATCAGACAAAGTTGCACTGTAAGTATGATAAATGAGTGGTTTTTGATTGCTTCTCTCTTTAGAGCAATAAGTGCTATGAAACTAGGTTCTTTAAATAGTGAAGGAAGTCAGAGCTTGGTACTATGGACAGTATATCAAATTCAGATACCTAACAAAATAAATCAATCAAAATCCCATTTCCTAAGGTGAATCAAAATCATTTCCAATTATACCAGCAGAATTTACAGCTGTTTTGACAGCATCTAGTTTATATGCAGTAGTAGCAAATCTTAGAAAGACAGGAAGATTCTGATAAACTGGTCTTATAATTCCAATTAGCAATCAATTCTAGCTTTCTCTGCCACTATGCACTAATTCACATGACAAGATTAAGAGTACTGTGCAGTATACATCAATGAACTCTTCACTACTGAAGATGATGTTGCAGGTCTAGCTTTGTGTTTTGCTTTGGCACAAGCCAGCTTTATCTTTCTCTTTTACTATTGCTTTCCTCCCCCTCTTTTTGTTTTTACAAAATCTGTTAGCCCTTTTTTCAAGTCCTTTGGTGCTATGATAGCTTTAGTGAGCTATCAAAAGCTACTTCTATCTGCTATAACAGATGCCTAGAGCTATAGTGTGAAATCAAAGAAAATAAACTCTGTTGACATGATTGGTAGCATATACTCTCTACATCATAGTAGGTTTCAAAAGGAGTCTTTGTACAACTCCAAAATATATATATATGTTGTTTTTTTTTTTACTCTATAGTTGTCTAAAAATCCTCATATTAAAAAAAAAAAAAGTAGTAGCAGAAATTTGGTGCAAGTATGACATTCAAAGCAGATTCTCAGATGGTGTAACCTCATAACTTCCTAGTGTAATTACAGCAGTTTATATTAGCTGAGGATCTATTCCCTAATTATTAAAACAAAGTAAATAAAATTAAGATCAAAATAACGTACTTCCTTCTGCTACTGAAAGAAGTAGTCATACTTCTTCATTTGTATATGAGCTTGATGCTGTCAAACAGCTGTAAATTTTGTTATTTTAAAATTAGTTTGATCCATTTTTTAAAAAAAAAAGATTATGTTTTATTTCTTTATTTTAGGCATTTGTATCTGATGTACTGTCTATTTTGCCATGTACTGAATCTCTCTACTATTTGAAGATCTTAGATTCACTCTGCTTACTGACTGCTCTAAAGAGAAAAAATGAATGCAAAGAACACATTCATCACAATTATGAGGTAAGCTATTGTGATCAGTGACACATTAACTACAAAATCTTTGATTGCTTGGAGGAGTAAATCAAAAGTTATTCTTATTTTTATCTCATTTGGTCCAGAAATAAGAAACTCTGCAGGAAGAGAAATTTCTTGAGAAGGCAGTTTCACAGTCATCTGACCTGCTATGAGAAGAGTATGTGAATTGTTAAAAGAACTCAGATAAAACAGATCATGAATTTCTGAATAAAATCTATTTAGAAGACAGAACTTTTTGTAAAATCATAAAATTCAGTCTCATTTGGTCTAGAAATAGGAAACTGCAAGGAAAGACATTCCTTGAGAAGGCAGTCATCTGTATTTTTATGAGACTAACTCAAATAAAACCTTTGTAATAAAAAATACATTTTGTAAAATCAGAAAATACACTGGAAGATCTCATATTTCTTCAAATCTGTTTCCTATAACAGGAAATAAAACATAATTTCTGATTGTTTATCCCAAATAGGTTTTCACTGTAAATGGTATCAAAACATTTAGTTTCTTTCCTGGGTGTCTCTGGTGTCTTATTGTTTCTTATTGTACTTTTTATTGCCCGGATTTTGGCGTATCCTGTAAATGTGCAGAACTGTTCATGACTTCATGAGAAGCTTTACCTAGATCTAGGGGAAGAATCTAGGACTCCTGTGTCACAGAAAGGTATTTCTATTAAAAAATAAAATAAAATAAAATAAAATAAAATTCCTCCTTTTGGGGAAGTTGTAGCATAGACAGCTCAAAGCTTCTAAGTACTGTAAGCAAAACCAAATAAGGATAAGAACAAAATTAATTCAGTCTTGTGGAAGAGCCAGAAGTATTTCTTCAGGTACCATTTCCCTTCCTGGCTTGAAATACTGACGTGAACACATTCTTAATACTGATAATGGATTGCTGCAGCCCTGTTTTCTGCACACACTTATTTGTCCTCTGTCTCTGATTCGTATCAATGCTATGTACATGACTTTCAGAAAACAAATAAACAAACAAAAACCCTTCCCTTCGCACACTCACATACAGGGTGTATCTACACACAGTCACTTTCTGTTATCACCATCTTTTTCAGGGAGGACTGCAGCTTCCCTTCATCTACATCCATCTGGGCTAGAATGCTGGCACTGATCCACAGAGCAGAGCCACAAACATAGTCATTCGTTACTGAAGGTAGGCATTTCACTTTTATTTAGTGGACAGCTTCTTTCTTATCTAGATTAACCTACTCTGAGTTACAGCACTTGACTGCAGCATGTATAGACAAAAACTTTCAAATTCCCTTCATTGTTCATGAGCTGAACTTTGTGAATATACTTATGAAGATGTGAAATCACTGATTGAGCTCCTTACTAAAGATTTGTATAAAAAATTGCACACAATTCCCTAGAATTGCACACAGTTTTTCCCTAGAAATTCACACACACAAAAGAAGTAACTTATTATCAGTTAAAAAATAGTGAATATCCATTCAGAAGCCAGGACACAGTATGATATCTGGTATGTCAGTTGTGTTGGTGGCACTCTAATTATTCTCTGAGGGTAGGGAAAATGAGTAGATATTAAAATCTATTCTGTTCTGTTGGTTTTTGTGCTGTAAATTTCTACCAAATCTTTTGCCAGAAATCGACTTTGTCTTAGGAAAATATGACTCTTTTGATCATGGATTCAAATAACAATGTACTGTACTTCGCTAAGTTAATGTTCAGAAAAAAGCAGGAATCACTTTTAAACTCTGACTTCAACAGCTTTTCCATGCAGTACAAGAACAAATGTAGGTGTTAGTATCAGTGCTGAGGCAAAGCAACTACGTTAATATCAGAGGTAAAAGCGATAACAGGTGTTACTCACTAAACACTTAAAAGATGCTTCAAACCTAGTTCTCAATGTTACTTTTTTTTTTTTTTTTTTCAAGAAATCATAGGAAGTGTTAACAAATGTTTAAAGGAAGAACTTGGAACTCTTCCAATGTTCTTGTGCATTGTATTTTGTGTTCAACATACTTTCAGAAGCAAGGTTGGCTATTCAAAAGTGCAAAAAGTTAGGTACATAGGTAATTTTATGCACAGAGTGCTAGTATTCAATAGAAGCTTATGTAAGGATTGTCAAACACCTCAAAAAATTTCAGAATATTAACACAAAATAAGTCTTCAATCCTTTTTCACTTTTCCTTTTTTTCCTCTAGGAAGCTGTATTGTTTTTACAAAGCTTTCCTATTTTTTCTTATTTTAATAGTAAGACAGTAACCACAACAGTGGAGTGCAAACTCTATAAAAGAGTAATTAATTTCTTTATTATTTGAAATATAATAGGTATAATAGCACTAATTCTTGGAAGAACAAAAACATTATTTTCTTCTAACACTAGCATAAATATTTAATAAATTTCAATGTCTCTTCTTCCTTTGTTATCTAGTTTTCCTGATAGAAGAGATTAACTATCAGCATTGACAAGAAAATAACACACAAAGATGGGTTTGTAGTAAGTCTGGGTATGGGAATGACCCAAACAAGTCCAATTTTCATAGGTACCTAAGGGAAGAATCATCACTTTTTCTCAGGTTTTTTCTTTATCACAGATGTGGTTTTTATAGAGCTTCTAGTTTCAGTTCTGAGGAGCTGGTAATAATGTCTACTGCATAATTAATTCTTAGTTTGATGAATGTTCTCATTTAGGAATGACTATTCTATTCTGCAATTCTTTGCTTTCTTAGTTTATTGCTTCTCTATATAAGTTGCCTTGGCTGATGTTGTTCAAATGCTGCTTACCTTCTGTTTCAGGATACAGCAGCATTTGGATGGAGTAAAACTTAGGCAGGATATTGTTTTAGCATGATGCACTGCTCTGCAGTGCAAATTGCAGTTGATCAGGTCATAACACCTTCCACGTCTCAGGATAAAGTACCTAGATTTTGCCTTTTTCTTACTTGTTTCCAAATGTGTATCAACTGATCAAAGATGTGTCTGACACGTTTGTATCACTTATTTTCGACTGTGAGGGAGAGAAGGAATTTTCTGAGAGTTTGGTCACCATAAGGTAATAAAAAGTCTGTAGCTTCAAAAGTGATATTATAAATATTTAGATTTTTTGCTCTGGAGTTTTGATACAAATCTGTTTCTTGCTAAGTTCTGGTGATTTTGCATTCCAACAGCATTCAGTGATATACTGTACCATTTGTGGGAAATTCTCAGTATGCTAAATCTGATTGTTAAAAGGCCTCATTGCTTTAAAATACCCCACTCTACCTGTTTTTGCTTTGGACTGAATGTAATTGGCTTACCTGTCTTCTCTTTGAGTCCAGATTCTTTGAGTTAAGTTGTTTTCTCTTCATGGCAGCTTAGATTTCATAATGGCTATAAATTAGTTCCAGTTTAAATGCTACAGAAATATCTACACAAAATTAAGATAATGTTTTTATATCATCTAAGACGTTTTATTTCCTATTTTAAAACTTTTTAAAGTTCGGGGATGGCGGGGGGGGAGTAAATATCCACGACTGGACTTTTGGGTTCAGCATGCCTTTTATTCCAAAACCCATATCATCAGTAAGAAAAATTCCAGCTGATGACTGGGTAGAAACATGACAACCTTTGACTACAAGATCAAATAGAATTTCAAAAAGAATGAAGCTGTCACACAACAGAGTTTTGTCATGTTTCTTTACACCTCCATAAACTACTGTTTGTTAAAGACACGGTGAAGCCATGACATCTCACTTTCTTCAAATATAGTTGGGAATAATGTGACATTTTAGCTAGCTAATCACTCTTACAAGAGATCATCTTCCATGGTTTGTTACCATCTACCAAAGATGGTAACAAACATAGTAACATACTCTACTGTCAGTCACACTTGTAATATCTTGCAACTTCTTTATGGCATATGACAGGAAACTGAGCATTCTTTGTATGACTGATGAGCAGTGCCCTCAGGTGCTGGATGTAGATTTTGTACTTTTATTTATTAATTATGAACTGAATCACTCCTCCCCAAAATGAACTGAACTTATGAGGGAGCAAATAGGTTTGCTGTTCAAATCGGTCATATTATTTTCAGATCAATATAATTTCACTGGTATTCTCCACTTCATCAGAATGACAAGCCTTTGTGAATTTGTGTCTGTTTCAAAAGAATACCCTTAAGGTTTGTCATGGACTCAGTGACAAAAACACAGACCTAAAAAAAAAAAAAATATTGGTGTGTTGCTGTTGAAATTATTTATTTTAGCAGGGTTTAGTTTTAAAACATATTTTGATATTGTTTCCAACATGGGTCCCTCTTCTTTGGGACACTTATTGTCTCATTTCAGAGCAAGATTTGAATCCCTTTTGTTAGCTTCCTTTTCACCCCTATTTAGGCTCATAAAGCTCCCAGATAATTTGAGATGTGTATAGTTCCTCAGGGTCTCCTATCCTGTATCTCTGGGCAATGAAAAATTGGTGGTGCAGTTTCACAGGACATTGTGAAAAAAATCACAAAGTAAAGATGGAAGCTAAATACATTCTTCTACTGTGGATCTTTCAACCTCAAGTGCATTTGCTTAATAGTTCTCCTGCTGCTGTTTCAAGTCTGAAGAAAAGCAGTGATGCACTTAACAATTGTGAAAGTGGGAAATTAGTGGTGGTAAGTTTTTTCATTCCCTTTTGAGATCAGTTTCATAAGCCTATACTTTGGTGTGTTGAGCCACATCAGCATCTTGTTTTTATTCATTTGAGGATTATTTTGTTGAAAGTATCGCACAGCTAGAAAAAAGCACAGAGGGTGGGTAGTTGGACAATGTATTGAAATTTTGGCCTCAAAATTCCCAAGGCTATTTCAAAAATATTACACCTAGGAGATAATGAGAGGAAGAGGGCTATCACCTGCCAAAGCTATTGGACAAGATAGAAAGTTACAGCTAATCTCTCAGCTGCACCTCTGATCACACAAGCAAAATGCAGGAAGGCCAGGGTCTTTATAAGGTGGAAGGTACAATTACTTTGCAATAAAAAGCATTCAACATCCTTTTGTCCATTTTTTTTTTTTTTTTTTTTTTTTTTTTGGAAGCAAGTGTAGGAATTATACTGCTTAAATTTTGTACCATGTGCCTTGTCATTGCCTGAAAATTTATATAGCTGTTGCTATGGCTGCAGCTTCATCCGCTGCATATTCTCAGTTCTCTACAGCTAAAATCCTTTGTGGAGTACAAATTTCCACTGCAGTGGTGCAAGAGGAACAGGATAAAACATTCTGCTTTTTGATCCAAATTCTACTTCCATGTATAGAATATCATATGTATTTTGAGAACCTAGGTACTGTCAGTCACAAAAAAGCAGTTTCTTTTTCTGCTGATGTTACAGAAATTGCTCACTGTCTCCTTTCTCTTCAGTATATTGCAAAGGGCAATATACTCCATACATTTATAAAGCCCACCTCATTTTAGCAACCTCAGTATTGTTTTGTTTTCTTTTCATCTGGTTTATAGAGCCTTCTGTTTTTCCCAGTTTAAACACAACTGTTCTAAACTTTTTTCTTTTTTTTTTTTCAGTACTGTTAAGAGGTAAGTGCCAGGATTTAGCATGTATAACATTGTCTGAGGCATTTGTTCAGCTGTCTGTTGAATCCCCTGAAACTAATGCTCAGTCTCTATTAATGTCTCAGCCCCTGGAAACCAGAGCCCATTCTCTCCTATAATTAATCTTGCAGGTACTGCCTTGACATTATTGGTTCACCAGCAGAGCAGAACTGCCTCAGCCATCAATAATAATTCAGCACATTAGGATGAGGCCTGCATACACAGCCCACAGATGTAGCTGAATTGTGTGCACACTCCAGCACTCCTCGCTGACTGGGGAAAGGAGAGAAAAAAAAAAAAAAAAAAGAAACCCTCTGCAATCGAAACTGTTTTGGTCGCTGGATAATTTTACAATACATGGGTCATGGTGTTACTCATGCTTTTTCTCCAAATGTAGGCACTGTTTGGCACAATGCTTGTGATTGTCTGTTTACAGAATCTTAATACTAAAGCTGTTACAAATTGTCTTTCACAGATGGTGGGAGCTTCTCAGATCAGGAGAGGCAGGGAATTTATTACTCAATATTTCTATATTACTGATTGGGACGTGAGAAGCACAAGCAATCTGTCCTACTGCAGGGTTTGAGCTCTCCCTCCTCCTTCCCCCACCCCAAAAATTATGGCTAGCTGGAGAAGGGTTTTTTTCTCTCATTTTGTGTAGATAGCAGCTGTGCAATTTCAAGCAGAATGTTTGCTTTGATCCTCCTTTCTTTAATTGAAATCCACAATTATGAGATTTGTTTCTTTTATGTTTGCTAGTTTATTGGTTTAATCTACAAAATGTGCTGTCTTGCTGTCTTGCACAGTTAAAGACAACAGCACAGTTGGGATTTAAATGTCAAACTTGGAGGGGGGTTGTAGTCTCTCAGGTATTGTGGGGGGGGGAATAAAACTTCTTTCATCTGAGTTCAGATCATTATATTTACAGGGTAGCAACAAGAACACAAACAATATGTCAACTAATTCTAAAGAATATCCCTAGGTAACCACTTTATGTAAACTAACCACATGAAAGGAAATTTTAATACAGAGGCAAAAAATCCTGCTCTCATAGCTTATTTGGGGATTTCCTCTATTTAGAAGCCTTTGTAGTAACAGTTTTCATTATATAATGTTTTTTCTGGTCTCTCCAATACCAACTCCTACTTACATGAGTGTAGCAAAACATTTTAGAACAGCCAGGGTATTTACAGTTTGAAGGAGGCATTGCCAAACTGACATATGCAGAAGATGGGATTGTTTGGCAGAGTCATCACCTCTGAACCAGAGGAACTGAGAGAGCAGCTGGATTCAGATTTACAAAGGATTTTACCTTGTTAGGTCTAATTGGGGTGATAAAACTGCAAGACTTACTCCACCTACGTTTTGGAGCTTTTTTGGTTTTGGTTTGTTTAGGGTTTTTTTAGTTTACAAATGTCAGTAAATCTCATAAAAAATCCTCAGGAAGAAAAAATAAATCCTTTCCCTTAGTGTCTTTGCCAAGAACTATTTCCTGACAAGAATTTTGGCCAGAAAAACACCTAGTAGATGAATCTTGAAAAATACTTTGTGTTAGAAAGGGTGTGCACCTGTGACAACTTCCTTTTCTTTTGAGGTAGATGCCTCAGAACAAAATGGTTCTAGCTGTTACTACCATATACCATGGATTGTACATCAGATTATCTTTTAGTATTCTACAATGTTTCCCCAATTAAACCAAAACAAAACAAAAGGCTTTTTTCAGAATTCTCTTGGATATATTCTCAAACTAGTATAGATTGCCAAAAACTGTTGAGAAATTGTTCTCAAATGCATGAAGAAAACAGAAAGAAATTGTTAATAAAATTGTATCGCAAGCCATGGCTCCATTCTGGAGCTTTCCTAGTTTACACCAGCTAATAAACTTTCTTCAATTAAAAATAAACTTTTTGCTCATCTATAGAGATTTTTTTTTTCCTGGTAACCTCAAATGGGAAATCTTACATAATCAGTGTTGTACAGAGCTACATCAAAACTGGACAGGATACCCTGTCCTAAGGCTTAGTATGGACCTCAAATAAATATATTTTACTATAAAATACTGAGTGTCATTTCAATGGTTGTAATAAAAAGCAAAAAAACGTACAGAGCTACATCAAAACTGGACTTTACTGATACCCTGTCCTAAGGCTTAGTATGGACCTCAAATAAATATATTTTACTATAAAATACTGAGTGTCATTTCAATGGTTGTAATAAAAAGCAAAAAAACTTCTGAATATTAAACTTAATCTATCAGTCTAACTCAACCTGACAGCTTTGAGGATATCAAATCAGAAGTTCAACCTCAGTGGCAATAAAGAAGCTAGCATTAAATCACTTAATTGCTTGATATGAACCACACAACTCTGGATACACTACGTAGAGTTGAGCAATAGCAATTAAGATTTGCTGTGTTAAAGACTTTGTCTGTCTACTAAAAAAGGAATGTCAATTAAACAGTCAGATAAAAATTCAAAGAACATTAGGATTTAGTGTAAGACATAATATATATTTATTAAATTTCAGCATTTATTCATAGAATCATTGAATCATAAAATCATTTAGGTTGGGAAAGACCTTTAAGATCATTGAGTTCAGTCATAAACCTAATAACTTGCCAAGTCCACCACTAAACCATGTCTGTAAATGCCATGTCTACAGGTCTTTTAAATACCTACAGGGATGGTGACTCAACCACTTTTCTGGGAAGTTCCAGTGCTTGACAACCCTTTCAGTGAAGAATTTTTTCTTAATATCTGTGGTGGGTTGACCCTGGCTGGATGCCAGATGACCACCAAAGCCCATTTTATCACTCCCCCTCCTCAACTGGGTGGGGGGAGAAAAAATAATGAAAAGTTCATGGGTCAAGATAAAGAAAGAGAGAGATCACTCACCAATTACTGCCACGGGCAAAACAGGCTCAACTTGGGGGAAAAAAGAATTTTACTTTACTACCAATCAGACAAGAGGATAATGGGAAATAAAACCAAATCTTAAAACACCTTCCCCCCACCCCTCCATTCTTCCAGGGCTTAACTTCTTTTCCGATTTCTGCCTCCTCCCCCACAGTGGCAGAGAGGGACAGGGAATGGGGGTTGGGGTCAGTTCATCACATATTGTTTCTGACACTCCTTCCTCCTCAGGGGGAGGACTCCTTCCCCTGCACCAGCATGGGGTCTCTCTCACAGGAGACAGTCCTCCACAAACTTCTCCAGTGTGATTCCTTCCCATGAAGGACAGCTCTTCACAAACTGCTTTAGCATGGGTCCTTTCCATGGGATGCAGTTCTTCAGGAACAGACTGCTCCAGCACGGGTCCCCCACAGGGTCACAAGTCCTGCCAGCAAACCTGCTCCAGTGTGGGCTCCTCTTTCCATGGGGCCACAGGTCCTGACAGGAACCTGCTCCATCGTGGGCTTCCCATGGGGTCACAGCCTCCTTCAGGCACATTCACCTGCTCTGGCGTGGGGTCCTCCATGGGCTACAGGTCGTCATCTGCTCCACCATGGACCTCCATGGGCTGCAGGGGGACAGCCTGCCTCATTGTGGGCTTCCACAAAAGTTACAGGGGAATCTCTGCTCCAGCTCCTGGAGCACCTCCTTCCCCTCCTTCTGCACTGACCTTGGTGTCTGCAGGGTTGTTTCTCTCACATCTTCTCCCTCCTCTCTCTCAAGCTGCAAAATGTGCCGCTTT
>NW_010332037.1:57725-63793 GCF_000700745.2 Antrostomus carolinensis
AGCCACCTGGCATTGGCTGTGTCAGACACTGGGGAAGCTTCTGGCAGCTTCTCGCAGAAGCCACCTCTATGTCCCCCCTGCTACCAAAACCTCGCCACGCAAACCAAATACAATATCCAATCTAAACTTCCCTATGCACAACTTGAAGCCATTTCCTCTTGTCTTATCTCTTGTTACTTGGGAGAAGAGACCAACATCCACCTTGCAAGTGGCTCAGAAAATAAACAAGGGACTGTTATAAGGATACTAAATGGCTTAGAAATGAGTGGGATGTTAGCTTCTTAACTTCAGGTGAGTTCATCTTCCTTTGTAGATTGATAGGTATCACCATGTCATTTCACAGTTCTATCAGCCTAACCTTTGCATGGTGGTATTAGGTGACACCACTACAAATTTCAGCAGTTGCCACTCTCATTATAATACATTAAAGGTACAGAGAACTAATTTCCCTAAAATTTATGATGGAAAAAGCTAAATAGTAACACTTTACTTCAACACTTACCTGCTCTATTTGTTAGTATTATATGGTGGACTTCATATTCTAACATAATCTGCTATCTAAATAATAATACTGAAATTATAAAATTGGATGAGGAAAAAATGTAACCGGATTATTCTACAGATTTATGTGTGACAATGAAAAAATTTGACACTTAGGACAACACAAAAGATATCTGGATCTATAAGACATGTTAGTACCTCCTAGCAGATTTATGTGTTTCTTTTTCCGGTATCAAAATCACAGATAGTCAGTTTCTCAGTGAGGATATTATCATAAATACTCTGAGCAGACTTAGATGAGTACTACAGAGGGAAATAATTTATAAATATCCTAACCAAATTAAAAGAATTTCTACCTCCATTTATCTACTTTCCCTTTCTCTGTAGCTTTCCTTTTCTGCTCTCCACAATACAATAGCATACAGTGAAGAAATGTCTGTGGAATGAATATGCATATTTATCTTCTGCAAATAAAATATTCAAACGAGTCAATCTAGGATGAATCAAAAATGCACAGTCTCAGAAGGTTTTATTCCTCCTATAACTATCCCTTCAAGTAAGCAGTCTCAGCCTTAACTGCCTGCCAAAATTGCACTTTCGATATGTCAACAGTGCAAAAAACAGTATAACTGAAATCTCTGCAGGTTTTAGAGCTAACTTTATCTATCCATATCAGTTTCTATAGCTGTAAATATAAACAGGCCTCATATATGGAGTATCAAAAAAAATTGGATATTTAAAAAAAAATATTTTTACAGTCAGCAGTAGCTAAGATCTTAGGCAGGCATGTAAGTCTTCTCCTGAATTTTATGAGGCTATAGTTTCTTTGAACTAACTTGTCTTTATTAAATAATATCTTGGCTATTGAGAATGAATCTGCCCACGATGATACTATATGTCTGCATTACAGTGTAATTACTCATGTGCAAGTTCATGATCAAGAACTTATTGCATATTAAGCTATGATGGAAAGAAATAAAGAATATTTAAGAAGGTAAATCCTTTGGTAGTACAGCTATCTGGAAAAATAGAAACCAAACCAAACTTGCAAGTGTAAGTAGACTATGAGACATTATGATTCTGTTACTGAAGAGAACAGGAAGCAAAAAGGAAACTAGAAACTGACTACCTTTGAGGACAAAAAAGTAGGCAAACTTTAGATTTTGTGATTGCTCTTCTCCTCTATAGAAAAAGAGGCAATGGACTTGATTAAGAAGCTTAAATGCAGCTTTTAAAGTTACCATTCAAGTGAGAAAAAAAATATTAAAATCTTTGGCTCTTTGGAGGGAAAATTGTACACAGAAGCAAAGTACTTCAGTGAACTTTTACACTTTTGTAGCAATGAAAAGTGCCACAAATTTTTTACCCTCAGTTTTAGGTTCAAGATTTAGGTTTTCTTTTCTACCTGTTTCCTTTTTCCCATATGGGCTCTCTTTTGAGAGAAAAAAAAAAAAAAAAAAAAAAAAAATTCATTTATTATATTTACTAAGCAAAAGGGGATAAAAGAGGTAAAAAGAAAATTAAAATAAAATACAAGAGAGTAAACAAAAATTATGAAACATAAACAAAGGTTTCAGAACTTATCTTTATGTCAGTACAGACATTTTGCAGGCTCTCCTTTGAACACAGAAGGTATATGCCATTTTCAGACTTTGTTCTTGCCTCTTTTTGGTGATGATCTTGAGATACAGTGGCAAGAGCAAAGAGAGGATACATTTCAACAGGTTTTTTAGGGTTTTTTTGGCTGGTTTTTGTTGTTTTGGGGTTTTTTTTCCCAGAGCTATATGTCTGTCTGTAAGCTGCATCAGATGCACGTAGCTCAGTGTAAAAGCAAAATCTGCCATTTGGTGTGTTCTAGTCATTGGTCACTTAATTGGGAAGAGAGTGAACAACTTTATTTTTCTATGTATATCACAAATTTTGTCACAAAATTCTGTCTGACAAAAGATTTACATTCTTGTGAACTGGTTCTCTCTCTCAGCCTTAATGATCTGATGCAGATTGTAAACTGAATCAGAGGGAAAAAGGAATAGCTGATACTAAGAAGCATTTACTATATTATCACCCTCCAGGGTAGCTTTTCCTGAAATGTTGCAGTGCAGTTTTATGATGAGGAAGGTAATGTATGCAGGTACTGAAAGTATATGTATCTAGTTCTGTCTCAACTGTAAATTAAATTCACTCTAATGGGTAAGGAAAGGAAATATTTCCATTGCAAAATGAAACAACATCTGTGCATTTTTCTTTATATCATTAAAGAAAGGACTTCAAGACAATTCACAGGCCAATTTTGACCCTGATTAAAATTGTTATTATGTTAGGTGTACCAGGGGAGAAATGTGTAAAGCACAATCTTTTTAACCCCACAAAGTATCCTATGCTGAGGAGAAATATTTCACATGAGGACAAATTTTAAAGTCAATATGAGTGAAATAAAATTATCAATGGTACATGAACTTTAACTCTTTCAAAGGTAGGTAGATAACTCTCCTAACATTACTGTGGACATTTCAGAAATTAGGGAGGGAAGAAGACAAAAAGCAGTATGCAAGACAGGGACAAACAGATTTGGGAAAACATCATTAGGAATATACAAATAATCTATTTTTACACTAAGAGAAATTGTCACATTCTGGTTTTACCTTGAAATTTACTGTTACTTTGTCAGACCTAGAGAAAAGGCAATTTATTTAAAAGTTTACCTGCTTTTTCTAACTATATCATCTGCTCTATCAAAAAAAATTACCTCACTTTACAGATTTCAAATCTCTTCTAACAACATTTGCACAGTGGAGTATCTACTTCATTACAGTTTTTTTTACAGTGTGTTTAAACAGTGAACAATAAGTATAAGTCATTGTGTCAGCCAGCCTGTGTAACAGAAAAAAGTGCAACTCCAAAGATACCCTGTTAGCATCAAAGAAGCACTACATCCAATGATGACATGCAATGGGACAAGAAAGAAATACTATACTAGTGTCATTTAGAGTTTTTTTATGTTCTGCTTCTGAACGGCAGAAGAGTGCGTTCAGGCATTCACATAGACAGGGACCAGGAAGATCAGAAAGGTTCCCATACTGAACTCCTTTCCAATGATATTCCTCTAAATATTCAGGAATTGTGAAGAAAGGTAGCAGAGCTATTTCATGGAAGACTGAAACAGCAGTAAAAAAGGCTGCTGGTCCATGTAGTAAGAAAATGCTTTTAACAACAAAGACAAATATTGAGAATAAGAATTTGTTATTTATTAGAATTAAGATCATTTGTGTAAACATAATTTATAATTCTGACCTCATTGATATGAATATATTTATTGGTTATTCATTGATATTGGTAGCATCCTAATCTCTCTCAAATGTAGTGCCACAGAGATGTTTGAATATTCCTTAGATTCTGGTGATGTTCAGCTAATCCTTCTTCCTTTGATCCAATGGGCAGGACTGAGAAATATAAGACATGCCCTTTTATTTGAAGACTGGGATATTCAGATGTAAAAAAGCAAAACCAAGATATCAGAGCATAATTGGCCAAACTATTACTTGAAACCATCTTTATCAATACATACTAGAAATCTTAAAGACTAGAAAGGGGAACAGTTTGGCTTTGAAGCAGACAAACGTTGCTTTTTCCCACTGAAGAAGAGTAGGTTTTCAGATGGAGAGGAAAGAGATATCTTTTGTAGGAACCAGCAGTTTGACATAAGTCTTTGAATACAAAATGTCCATTTGCTGTGTATTTTAAAAAAAAAAAAAAACAAAAAAAACAAAAAAAACAAAAAACCCCCAAAACCCCAAACTTCTAGAGAGTAGTACGTGCATAGGTTAGTTTCAGGAAAAAGAAAAGGGCATGAAAGAGCACACTTGAATTTACTTAGCATTTTCAGAATCTCCGATATGAGTAAAAGAAGGGAGAAACATTATCAATCCAATAACGACACTTATTTTTGACATAAAATTCCATCTTCATTGTACCGTCCATTTCTGTTACTAAGGAGGTTTTTTTTTTTTTTTTCATATTGCAGTTAGAGCAAAACAGAACAGGTTTTATTCTTTGATCATGTAAACAAAAAATGTGACCAGAATATTTAACTTTATAATCTCCTTATTGTTGGATAACGAAGAGCAACTTCCAAGAACATCAAAAGTGGAAAAGACAAAAGAATCTTTTAACTAAGAAAGTATTTTCCCTCTTGATCTGCTTAGAATCTGTCCTGCTCTGTTCTCCTACTAACCCTCAGTGTCATTACAACTATCATCTGTTTTTCATTTAAACAAAATCTCATTTATTCCTATTCAAATTAAATCTCATTAAATTTAACTGAAATGGTGACTGAGGTGGACTGGCAGGACAAGAACTTGCATAGCAGCTGACTTTTGACCATACTATTGCCCCTCTATCATGTTCGCTAATATTTACCCACAACCTACACACACAGGCAAATTAAAAAAAAAAAAAAAAAAAAAAAGTCATGCAGAACAATGTTTCTGCTTAAAAAAAAAAAAAAATCAAGTGATGAAGTCATGAGGACATTATCAGAAAATGTTGCTACACAAAGGTTCATGAAATCATAACACGTAAATCATACATATATCTATATGTATATATACCTATGCCATATATACCTATCTGTCTTTGTGTTAGTATATCTACATATCAAATAAAATTATCTCTAGGAGGCTGACAGGCGAATAAGCTTTATTGCTAAGAGGCTTGTACAGATGTCTGACAAACTATATATTCCTGGATTTTGATTCCCTAACTGTAAAACAGGCATAACAATGCTTGGAAATTTGTGAGGAAAAATACATTTACAGACTTATTTACTATGCGTATGATGAGACCTAAATGTATATATACCTATTTTTAGTATTGGTATATTTTTGAGCCCTATAATTTTGAGAAATATAATTTAAAATTAAGAAGTTTTGCACCTGAATACTCCTATAGTCCTTTAGTCACAATAGACATAAGGTTTGCAGAACATGACACAGGTGACTTAAAAATTCCCATAAAGATCAGGAACAGAAAAATCTGTAAAATAATAATTTTTTAAAAATCTCTTGTTCAATATTAACTAATAAAACATGTTCATTTTAAGTATTATAAATACCTACTGATCTACACTTTTGAACATTATAACCTTTGATTATTTTAAAAGAAAATATTTACTCTACATATTATGTGTCCCCACTAGTAACTGTTCTAGGTTACCAGCAAAATAAAATTGTAGAGATTAGTCAGGTATGAACATTAAATTTATTCAGGAAATATCTCTGGCATTTTGCCTCCTTTCAACACCCCTCTTTCTTAATTTTTTTAAATACAAAATTATTTCACTCTGGTAGTGAAATTAATGCATTTGCTATCAGTTGCAGTAGCAGAAAACTTGACTTGAAAATTTCAGATGTGACTGAGAAGTATCTATACTTACTGTAGAAATACCCCAAATTTACTAAGAAAGGAATATATAAAATATTATGCCACTGCATCCAGCCTTCACAGCCACTTCTAGAACTCTGTGTGCAGTTCAGAGCTCTCTGCCTCAAAGGAAATGACAGAATAAGATT
>NW_010332038.1:0-10799 GCF_000700745.2 Antrostomus carolinensis
GTACTCAGCTTTGGTGAGGCCACACCTTGAACAATGTGTCCAGTTTTGGGCCCCTCACTACAAGACATATTTTGGTGCTGGAGCGTGTCCAGAGAAGGGCAATGAAGCTGGTGATGAGGCTGAAGAACAAGTCTTAAGAGGAGCGGCTGAGGGAACGGGGGTTGTTTAGTCTCGAGAAGAGGAGGCTGAGAGGTGATCTAATTGCTGTCTACAACCACCTGAAAGGAGGGTGTAGCAAAGTGGGTGTGTGTCTTTTCTCCCAGGTAACTAGAAACAGAATAAGAGCCAATGGCCTTAAGTTACACCAGGGGAGGTACAGACTGGATGTCAGGAAACATTTCTTCACTGAAAGGGTTTTTAGGCACTGGAACAGGCTGCCTAGGGAGGTGGTTGAGTCACCATCCCTGGACGTGTTTAAAAGATGGGTAGATGGGTGCTCGAAGATACAGTTTAGTAGTGGACAGGTATGGTTGGACTCTATGATTCTATGACTGTAAGAAGTTGTTCTGTGGAAACTTGTGGCACTCCTCGTTTCTTTTAACTCATGGAAGCAAAATTCAGAACTCCAAGCAATTTCTTATTTCTTTTTCCAAAGGAATTCTGAGCAAGATTCTCAAAATAATCTAAGTTATTTTAGAACATGGCTTTTGGTAACACCAGTATTTTTAAATTTCTCAGGTTCCTTTTGAGAGTTTGCCCCCAATGGACATCTTTAATATATTCACTATACTTCCTGCTTCAACACATCCAAATATATAACAGAATTTAAATGAGAACAGCCTACGTAGCTGCGTGATCACACCCAATCATCCACATCACATGAGCTGGAACAATTCTCACTGTCCAGTCCTAATGATGGACCAAAGTATCACTTTCACAAGTTAAATCCCTGTTGCATGAATTACCCACTTCCTGCAGAATACTGCAGCAGTTTGTAGCCAGTCTCAGGATTCTCGCCAACCATGTTCAAAACTGGCTTGCAGAAGTTAATGCTTTCAGAAATAACTGCTTGTTTTACCTAGTAACACCTTCTGCACTACTGAAATGCCACTGAGAGTAGCTCTACTTCTAGAAGCAACGTGGTTCAGAGAGCCTCTGAAGCTGGGTGAAAAGAAAAAAAAAAATCTATGCAACAGTAGAATTCCCTTTAGGTCAGCAGAGACCCTAATCTTAAGTCTTGTGAAAAGAAAAAGAAAAAATAAAAAAATAAAAAAATACATTAGCTTGCAAAACAAACACCTACTAGACTACATTTATTTTCTTGTGGTTAATACTCTACATATTCCAATAATACAACCTTTGTAACCTCTGCAGGTTTTCAACCAACGTTTGAAAGTCTGCATAAGTCTTCAGTATCTAGTTTCAGAAGTGTCACATATAGAAAGAAAAGCAGAAAGAAAGAAAACCTGTTAAGAACTGCAATGATTTGTAAGGGTGAAAGAAGCAGGTTGTTAAAAACATTTGTCATTTTGAGCTAAATCAGACTCATACAGTCAAAGCTTCCATCTTTATTGCTATTTAATTGGTCTTTGTAAGAATGCTGGGAGAAGGAAGCTGTCTGGAAGCTGATGAGATTATACACAGACTGAAAAGTTCCATGACAATTTGCAAGCTTTGGTAATGGGACAGAAAGTTGGAAGTTTGTTGTTTAAGCAAAAGCAGACAAGTCATGGCAGGAGGGAGTGAGAAGGGAAATCATCAGTGAGAAGTAAAGTTAGTACACTGACCTGTAGCTCCTAGGGTTACCTTAGATATATAAATGATGAATATGCAATAAGCCAGGAAGCAAAGGCAAAAATTTTGAGGAATGCCTCTTCTGTAAAGCTCTCCACTTCTGACCAAATTAATGAACAACACGCATAACTAATAATCCTGACTGTGTATTAAACATCCTTTTGCCAACCTATCTGGAAGTACCTAAAGAACAATAAAAAAAGTCACTGAGTGATCACTAGTGTACTAGAATATATGCCAACTATACTAAAAAGCACAGCCAGGGCCTCAGAATAGACTAATTTTCCTAAATCAAGTGTTCTCAACCAGGATTTTGCAGATCTGGTCACAGCAGTGGATCTCTGTACTACTTTAAGTGGGTCTGCAAAAAAGGCTGAAGAACAGCAAGTGTAACACTAACAGTCTAATAGTAATCATACAAGAGCATAAGCCTCGACAACAGAACTTCAGATATTTTGTAAATCAAAAGTGGCAAAAATTACTCCATCAGGGATGGGACTGAAGCAATGGAAAAATCTCCAGTGAGAAGGCTGAATCAAGAAAAGGGTGCTAGGAAACTCAGAAGCACCTAAAGATGGCTTGATTCTTCGGACAGAGCAATTCCACTCTGTTCCAAGTGAGTTCCTATATTGTGTTCACCACTGAAGGAATATTGTAAAGTAATATACTGAGCAACATGACTAACATCTGTCACATATATGTCCTTTCATCCTTCCCCAGAGGAAAGAAGTAACTGTCTTCCTCTATCTTGCTGTTCTGATGTTAGAAAACAGAAGATCAAAGAAATGGCATGAATGATGAGCAGAGGATAGTGAAATTTTTCCACTGTGGCTGGGGACCGTCCAGGACTGTCTCTTTTGAAGAAAGTGTTCCACTGGGCCAGTAAAGCATCACTGTCAAGCATGGCCTGCAGCTCAAAGCCGACAATGACCTTATGGATGTGATGGAGCCAGGTCACTCACTATCTGAGCATAGAGACAGTATTTCTGTATTTGAAATCCTACACAGAGGCCATTACACACCGTCTAGAGTAAGTTTAATACTTCCAGAATAATCTGCAGTTCTCTGAAGTTTTCTTAGTGTTAAAGGCTGCTTGCCTTTAACAGATGCATTTCATTGCTGAAGTCCAGCTGACAGAGGCATGAATAACCAGCAAATGACTGAGGCCATCAGTGGTCCAGTGAAAAGCATTCCTCTCACGTAAGAGAACAGAAGGTGGAATTAAGAGACAGGAGACGTGACAGAACCTGGAGGCTAACTAGAAAGAGAGGAATGAAGGGTGGACCTCGGTCCTCTGAAAAGACTACTCAAACATACGGGCTTTTGAACTGCAGAGGCTGAAGCAAAAGCTCTGTGTACAGATCTTCGTATTTTTCTACAGATCTTTGCATTTTGCTGGCTTCCTGAAGCAGAGGCTTATGTTTTATCAAAAACCAGAAGCAGAGTTGTTTCTACTGTCCAATGTAAAATAATCAAGCGAAGCCAGTTACTGAAGTTGATGCCCTCCTGACAAGCCAGAGAGCTGTGCTCCTGATCAGCTGGTTCTAAAAATACGTCCTGATGGACAGGTCAGCGGTGTGTACACTCAGTAGCATCACGCTGCCGGCCATCACTGAAGTGCCATCAAAATTTGCCCATTAAAAGTAACACAGAATGCTCAAGCTATCCCTAACATTTTCTACTACGAAAAAAAGAGCAGAGCAGCAATTTCATAAGCTGTTTATTATGTTGATAACAATACGTTATTATAATAATGAGCAACCAAGAGTTTCTTGCTGCTGAACACTCCTTTCACTTACTATCTTGACTGCACTTCTATGTTAGCAAAGGTTTAGTAAGAGATACATAGTGGTGAGCCCAAAAGGCATTTCGAGGACCTTTATTGGGACGGTATTCTTTTCCTTGTTTGAACATCTACATTTGTCTGCATGTACACATACACACACAGGTGTACACATACAGACTGTGTTTCTATACATGTAGGCAATTTGTAGGGGATATCATGGTAAGGAAAAGCCATCCTTCCCCCCCATTATCTATGCTGAGCGTACTGAGTTCGAATTAAAAGAGAACAAGGATGTTAAAGGAAAGAAGGACAAATTAAATAAAGGAAAGGACTTGGGGGAAAGGACAAGGACAGTAGTCTAGAGGAACTGATAGGAACACAGGTGCAGACTCTGGTTTGGATTCTGTGGGAAAACTGGTTATTGGAGCAAACCCTGGGAAGCAGACTTCATTACTGCTTCTCTACCCTGCTCGTTAAAGTTCTCTCTCTAGGTTTCATCAGCATGTGCATAATTTATATTAAATAAAAAACGGTGGAAAGAGTACTACAGGTTTTTCTGTTCAGTCCTCTTGAGAATTTTAGTTGTAATCACATACTTGATTTACCAAAATAATTAGGATCTAATAAACACATGAGCTAGTCAGTAAGATCTGGTATATGTTAAAATCCATTAGCTGTTTCATCAGGTTTTTAAAGCTAAAAGCACATCAATACTGCACTCTCTTTTGTCTTCTTTTGCTGTTGCACAAGTCCCAGCACAAGAGTTCTAGTCTGTAAGTGAGACTCCAGGGCACTTCTAATATATGAATATGAAATGTTTTCATAACTAACTTAAGAACAAATTAATTTTTAATGTGACTAAATACACACTTAATTAGAATTTTCTCTGCTACACCACCCACTTATAGGGGATAGATTAAAATATTTTCAGTGTTATCTTATCAAGTTGCATTTGTGTTATATCTTATCTACTTGGAGTAATTATTTTCTTCTCACACAAAGACTACAAGATCAGTCAGCTAGCAGCAACCTTGTGTATGCAGGATGCAAATCCAGAGCTGAAGCAGCATTACAAACACACCAGTGCAGAGCAAAACTTTTATGTCATATTTGTAACTGCTGCACTGCTTGATATTGAGTAAGACAAATAAATGTATATGAATATATAGACATATATTTAGACAATTAAAAAAAATACTAGGGGTACTTTCCATCTCTAAAAAACAACATGCAAGTCTACAGATATTCTTGTTAAGTTTACTCTTACTGTGTTATACCTCCTAAAAAAAGGCTTCACAGGAATTCTAGAAGTAATCACAAGAAAGTAGAATGAAAGTATTACCATATGCAATCTTAATCTACTTTTGTCCAAAATACATAGTGCACAGAGATGTCAGGACTAAATTCTAAAAGGAGCATTTCATTCCTAGGCTTTTCATTGTTAATGTCACTACAGGGAAATCTGTCAGCAGCAATCAGGACAACTTACTTTACTTTAGAGGAGACTTCAATTTTTTTTAATTTTCAGAAATATTTTTAGGTGCATAAGGAACTTGGAAAAATTCAATGACTGCATTTTAGTCACACAAATCACAGAATTTGATGGTGTTTCAATCACATATGTTTATAAGCATCCATCACCTAACACAAACCTTTAGTTTCTATATTATACATGATTGCTCATGATAACGAAAAATCTATTTTATTTAGTAAATTCTGTCCAATGGTGTAAAATTTGATTAGGATTTTAAACGTACTCCTCTCCAACAAACAAAATCTGGGAGAACCACAGAAAACTTTGCATCACTATACAGTCTTTGTATAAGACAGTTACTGACTCACCTCTGGGATGTGAGGGTACATGATATGGTGAAGCAACAGAGACCAGAAAGTCAAGGTGGTGGGGAAGAGCGAGTTTGATCCTGATATGGATCAAACCTATTTTGCAATAAACTTACAAGTCTACAACCAGTTACTCTTAAATCCCTTGTAAATGAAACAGAGGCAGACCTGAATAGATTGAAACATGGAATGTAAATACTGTGCACCGTACGTTGGAAGTTAACTTCAGGAATTTGCCTAAATTCAGCTGTTAAGCTCAGAATATTTACACACAATACTAACCTCCACAAATACAAGCATAAATGTGCTGCTAGTATCATTTGTCTATTTTCAGTTTAGATTGTATTCCTCTACCAACATAACTCTTGACAATAGTTGCATGTACTTACCACTGTGCCTAGAAACTGAATGCCTGTATCTCCAGATGCATTCCGAGAAAGTCGCTGGAAAAAAAAAAAAAAAACCCAGATGTAAAATCTGTTTGGATTGGAAGGGACCTTAAAGATCATCTAGTTCCAACCCCCCAAAGAAGCTTCTCTAGAATTTGAAACCATTTCATTTTTTGTGTGTCATATCACTGTAATCAAAACTAATTGAGTACACAAAACTATACATAAAATAGATAAAATATAACCATTTCCTTCAAGAATTTCAGTACTAGAAGCCTAATTCATATTCAGCTCGGATTCTGGTTTTGTTTCAGTCAATTCAATAAAATTTATTTCTGAAGAACAATGAAAATGAATATGGTCAAGTACAACACAGAACAACCTTGGTCTTTCAGAAAGATGAATGTCACGAATAACGAGGCTTTCGCCATCTATAAACATTTGCGATTCTGCATTCCTGTTATTCACATTTAGTATTATCTTCAGACTCTCCTAATGAGATACATTTTAATCTCTTTTTAAAATGCAAACCTCCAATGATGCTACTTTGAAAACAGGAAAAAAAGTGACCCTATGAAATGTCTGGTCACCTACTGTGGTTCAGGAGTTGATTGAAGTTATTAAACAGTCTTCAAATATTACATTGTCAGTAAGCCACAAGACAATGCAAAAAAAAAAGTTACTGATTTAACACAGTATTATCCATAATCTAGATATGCAAAACACAGAATTTTTCTTCTTGTGAATCATCTCCCCTTTCAACGTGAAAAGTTTTTCCTCCCTTTTTCTTCCTGCTATTAAATTACAGCAATTATAGACCCAAATTCAGGGCCCTAGTCACAGAACGCAGCCCTAATACTTAGAAAATACCAGGCATACAAGTACAGAAGCACAGATCTGAGAAGGTGAGTACAAATTGCAAATTACTGCACCGAGATCTTTAACATTTTAAAGACAACAAACCCTAGGAACAGGTTTGCAAATGAGAGATCTTCTAGTCTAGTACTCACAGTAGAAACAAAACACACCTGTGTTACTCCCAAAGGGTGCGTCTAACCTCTTCTTAAAATCTTTCAATTGCAGAGATTTCACAGACTCCCTAAGCAATTTATCCCAGTGTTCAGCATCCTTATAATTAGAAAGTTTTTTCATAATATCTAACTAAAATAACCCCTTACTGCAACTTCAGCATATTAAATCTCCTCTTTTTCATCAGATAGGAAACAGATTATTCCCCTTCTTTTTACAGCTACCTATAAGTATGTGAAGAGCCATTATCAGAGCTCCCTTTAGTCTTGTCTTCTCCAGACTAAGTGAGAAAGTGCTATACAACAATACCTAGATAACCCCTGAAACAATTCTAACAGAAAAAAATTAAATCCTGGTTCCTTTTCAATAATGGTGCATATTCCTCAGCTACACTTTATGAAGTAATAATTGTTACAACCCAAACATGCTTATTTTTTGACTTAACAGGTCACACACTGACACTGCAATCTGTACAATCATATGAAAACAAAGGATGATGTGCCAAAGCCTGACATATTTCAACAATAACGATTAATGGAATGGAAAATATGGGAAATAAAATTTCATACAAAACCTGACGTTTACTTTTATAAAGGAAACAGGAATATACACTTTTCCCACAGTCTAGGATAAACACAATCAGCTTTTGGAAACCACAAAGAAGAACAAAGTACCGGCTGCCTACAATGAATGAACTGCATGCCAAAACAAACAAGTCCCAACCACTTGATAAGCTGTCAGAAAATGGCAAGCCGAAAAAAATTAAAGGATTTAATTTCTTTTTTTCCTGGAATGCCCTCCACCCTTGTTAGAGTTCTGTCACTTATTGTACTACCCTTTTGTCCACTTTCAAGGGTCATTAGAGACCTTTTCATGTCCTAATAAAAATTCCAATTTTTTTTTTGGCTAATCTCCCCATCACACAGAAAAACACAACTTTAAAAAAAACAAAACAAAAAAGAAAGCTAGAGCCCTTTTGTCATTTTCTTTAAAGGCTTTCAAAGTACAGCCAGGTATCTTGACAACCTGACTTATTTTTCACAACTGAAAACCAAATCATTGTTATTTCCTCACACATCTTCTTTACTTGCAACTAAGTAAACTAGCACAGCAATAACTAAGCCCTTTCAAAAATAATTTAATAAAGCCAAATATATGTGTATATCAAGAAAGCATCTTCTAAAGCCATAGTCTCAAGACAAGACAAAGTTATAAGCAGCTTTTTTCCTGCTCTGATGCTGTTGAAGTGCATTGGTATCACAGTATAGTAAATTCTCAGTGCTACTGTTTGCTGTGTCCAAAATAAAAGCATTACATTCAGCTGTCGACAGCATTGAGAGTCAGTATAAGCACTAAAATCCGTCTCTTGAATTAATAGCCAGTGAGGTGGGTAGGAGAATAATGGGGAAGGTGAGGAAAAGAGTTAACAAACAGGAGAAAAAGAAAATAAATATTTTTTTTTTTTAAAAAGGAAAGAAAAAGGTAGAAAAATTCTCCAAGTCACAAAACATATGTTACATCAAGACCAAAAAGAGAACTGCCAAGCTTTTGAGAACCATGCTACAAAAGAAGTCAGCACATTATCATAATTAATGTTTCAAATTACAGTTGTAAATAAATTTCAGCTGTTAGATGTGATTAGATTTTTTGAAGCATATTGAAAGGACTTATTTCTGTTCCACTGGTGGGCTTGTGTTTCTGGGATTTGTAAATGTAATTGATGTTTTCAAGAAAATGAAAGGACGTGGTTAACAATTATTCTTTTATTTTCCATCTCTTTAGAAAAAGGACCAGTCTCCAGTTTCTCTTGTAAAGTTAGATATTTACATATTCTATACCTCATAATAGATGGTTTCATATTGCATGTGATAGCAGGAAAGTAATCAAATAGAGGTAACAAAAGAAAATAGCTCATTACATGCACTGTCATTGTTTTCCTAATAAATTGCCAATTATTTGCTAGGAGTTTTACACCGAAAAGCAAGGGAATTCTACCATTTGAACAAAGACAAAATAATGCTGTATTTTTACCTGGCAATACAGTAAAATTACATTGTTGGCATCAATTATGTGATCTTAAACATGCTCTTCTGGTTGATTCAACTGATGGAGCTTCATACTAACTTAATTAGCATAATATCAGTTAAAACTATATTTTTTTCCTTATGAGAAAGTAACAAGCTAAGTCAAATCTGGAAAAAACCCCACAACTTCAAAAAATCCATCTGCAGTCTCAAAGCTGTCAAATGGGTGCCAGTGTTACATAAATATTATACGTATTTTTACACACAGGTTACAATATGCTGTACTGCATATGCTCTGTATATACAAACAAAATGCTGATGGACGCATGTAAAAATAGACATGTGTATACAATCATACAAAATGTGTTTGATTTTCCTCCTCTATCTTAAGTGTATGATATAATACAGTCATTTCACAAATAATCATTTTAATCTGTAAATCCCAGCAAATTACTTGAGGTTTGTGCTGATATGACTTTAAATTCTTCTGCTTTGCCATAGAAAATTATTTCCACTTAGTTGGGTATCAATGATCTATTCATTGTAAGATGCAGTAGGGTTACAATCAGCTTTGCATTAAGCCAGCAGTGGATGAGCACTTGCAGATAAAAATGATAGCAACCTTTACATGAAAAAGGATAAAGAAGCACAGCCAAACATAATATATATATTATTGAAAGCGATTCTAAACTGACATAGACATTATTAGACAGCAACAAGATCTCGGAGTATTTTCCGCAAACCTTCTGGTATCGGGCCCTCCAAGCTACTGGAGGGGAGCAGCTGCAGGAAAGGAATGATACCAAACAAAGAAACTCCAATAGATCAAAAGCAATTTTTTTGCTTTGCTTACAAATGAAAAAGTAATGTGTCAAGTCAAAATGAATATGAAGTGGCAAAGGAAATCATATACATAAGTTTCTCAAACACATTTATCTTGAACTACTATATACTGACTTTATTGTTGAAAGTAAAGCTGGAGACCATTTGTTACAGAAAATGTATGGATTGTCACTTGGTCAATGTTTTTTGCAAGTTTTTCAAGCCATGGCATGACTGCTTTAACAATCAGATAACATGTATTCGGCTATACAGAGAGAAAGAAAAAGTAAAAAAAAAGCCCAGAAAACCTACAGACAGACTGTAGATAAAAATTTGAGTGAAGCACTGTGTAGTTTCCCAGCATGGTGCTGCTTGTCAGAATGCAGCAGTCCCTGTTACAGAATCACAGAAGGGTAGGGTCTGGAAGGGACCTCTGGAGATCATCTAGTCCAACCCCCCTGCCAAAACAGGTTCACCTAGAGCAAGTTGCACAGAACTGCATCCAGGTGGGTTTTGAACATCTCCAGAGAAGGAGACTCCACAACTTCCCTGGGCAGCCTGTCCAAGTGCTCTGGCAACCTCACAGTGAAAAAGTTTTTCCTCATGTTTAAGTGGAATCTCCTGTGTTCCAGTTTGTGCCCATTGCCTCTTGTCCTATCACTGGGCACCACTGAAAAGTCTGACTCCATCCTCTTGACACCCTCCCTTTACATATTTGTAAACATTGATAAGGTCCCCTCTCAGTCTTCTCTTTTCTAGGCTAAACAGACCCAGCTCTCTCAGCCTTTCCTCCTAAGAAAGATGCTCCAGCCCCTTAATCATCTTTGTACCCTCCATTGGACTCTCTCCAGAAGTTCCCTATCTCTCTTGAACTGGGAGGACCAAAACTCAATATTCTAGATGCAGCCTCAACAGGGCAGAGTAGAGGAGGAGGATCATCTCCCTCAACCTACTGGTCACACTCTTAATGCTCTCCAGAAATTCTGAACGTCTTACGACATGAATTTCAAATGGAGAATGCTATTCACTTTGATGCTATCCACTATATCCACTTATTTGGCCAATATTTATAAATTCTTGAAAATTCAACCTAGCAAAACACAGTTTAGAATCATCCCCAGACAGGTTTAATTAAAAAACAATTATTGCCACAATAGGGAAGTCGGGGCGGGG
>NW_010332038.1:10827-11066 GCF_000700745.2 Antrostomus carolinensis
TAAAGTTATAGCAGATTCATCTGCTAGTACCTCAACTATGAGATTTTGTGTACGTGAGGGAGCTCCAACATCCACCTAGGTCACTCATCTTTGGAATCCCACGGTTGGGTCAGAGAAGAAAGCTGGAGAAGTAGCTGTGAAACTATTAAGTAATTTTCTTGTCAAACCATGAGGATTACTTTGGCTTTATCAACCTCCTTTTCCTTTTACAGAAAGTAGAACTTCATTTCAGCACTCTT
>NW_010332038.1:11096-35526 GCF_000700745.2 Antrostomus carolinensis
CTTTCCACTATGCCAAATTCCAGTCTAGGGATGAGATCCCAGACTAGCAATGTGACAAAGCTTTCTCGTATGTTGGAGACTGTCTACATCGCACTGTATGTTCACACTTGTGCCGCCTCACAAGCCTTTCCACTTAGGGGATAACTCTACTTTTGTCACAATTCAGTGTTCTCCACTGGTGGTGCCATCGTTTACTCCCCTTAGTGCATTAAACTACAGATGGAAACTCAGCTCGATTTTGTGTGCTGCTCTACCCTTAGCCATTATCAGTTTTAGATCACGCTTTACAGAAAATGAATCCTCAGTTAGCTCTTCTTTCTCAGGGCACGTCCACGTTCTCCAGGTTGTTACAAGGGCAGCAGTCACCCAGCAGGGAACAAGGTGATCAAGTCCTGCTGTGTATGAAGCATTTTAACACATGAAAGATGTCCAAGACCAGCGTAAATAGTCCTATGCTGAAGTAATCTTTCCCTTTAAAAGGGATCCTGCCAGGATGCTGAGACACCAGCCTCCCCCAGCATCTGTTGCAAGCTACCTCAGCTCTTTCCCAGGGACTCTACCTCAGCTCTTTCCCAGGGATTAAATGGAATCTGTTCCCAAATAGTACCAATACAGATGTCAAACACAGCCTGAATGGCTTACAGGGCATCAATCCACACAGAGAAACTGCACCTGCACCTTTATAAGAGGCTGAGGCACCATATTACTACTTTTCAAAAAAGATCCATTCTCTGAATGCCTGGGATTTCATGACAGGAGAGTGCTTAGGAATTGCTGTTCTCCCATAAACATAAAAATGGAAACACACATCCTTCTCAATATTTCTTTAGGTGAATCCTTATAGATATTAATCCTGAATATTATCTGACGTTAAAATTCATAGCTCCTTTGGAAAAAAATATGGTATAACGTACTGTGACACCTAACATTATTTGATTAACCCCTTGAGTAGTACAGGATAGTACTAATCCCATTAGGTTAAAGAAAGGGAGAAGTATGTCATTTGTAGACAGAGTTTTAATGCTGGAGATCTTTCTCTGAAAAGCAGATAGTAAATTCACTGATTTGGGATAGCAGTGATCACTCATTTCCTTGTTGGCTCTAAAAATAATAATAATTTAAAAATTCATTTTCATGAAAGAATCAGTAAGGGTGATGTTATGTGCTTTCTGCTTCTGCTGCTCAATTAAAAAAAGAAAAAAAAGGCAGCAATAATCTGTAATTTTATTTTTTTATTTCCTTGAATTTCCCCCTTCCATTCACACATTCTCCATTGAAACCATGGACAAGAATGTGGAATCGGCCTTGAGTTAAACTGATTTCACACAAATTGCAGACCGCTCATGAGATTCAGCTACCTACTATTTAAAGTAGACATTAATACAAATACTCTGGTATGACAGAAAAGGATATCTGATATTTTTAAAGGCTCCATGACTCAGGAGCTGGGCATGCTGCTGTTGTATAGGCATACATGCATTCAGGGCTCATTTTTAAAACTATTAATTTTAAAAGTTTTGACACCCATTTCAATGAAGCCATAATAGCAATATTTGTTTTAATACTCATTGCTGGCAATTATAGCAAGAAGCAGCAAAAAGGCCGGCTTTTAGACACTTTCCATAACAACCCTTGGAAATAAAGGAAGTCTCAGTCCTTCCTTAGATCACTCATGATTAACGGATGAAACCTAAGCAGTACAATTACTAGTTTTCTTGTACAGACTCTTTCACAAACTCAGCAAGTTGAATTATCTATTAATTATCTAATGCAGGTCACTCAGGTCTTTCCAAGTACACCTAGGAGATATGCACAGAATCATGTATGCTGATGAAGTTTCAAAATTCCTCCTATGACTTTTCTTTGCTTCTGTGCCTGGTCCTTTGGGAAGGATCCACCTCCACCCACAAGAACAGTTATGCTGTTTGCCAAGGATGACACCAAGACCTCAAAATCTGTGCCCTGGTACATGGCACATCTTCAAAGTTTCCTAGTGAAGCCTCCTTGCCAAGAGTTCATCTTTTTTTCCCTTGCTCACATGGTTTCCCTCCTTTCCCCAGCAGTTACCAACCACAAGTGTTAATTCAATAGGAACATCAGCTCCAAGCTTAGTTTGGGTCAAAAAAGCCAAAAGAAACATATGACACTATTAATGAGAACAGATAACAAATTAGTGAGCACCTTTAAGTTATGGCAGAAGTCTAAGCTTTGCCCATGCTTTTAACACTGAGCACAGTTCTGGTCCCCACAGCTCAGAAAGGAGGTAACAGGAATGGAAGACGTTCACAGAGCAACAAAGACAGGCTTCTCTGCAAGGAACAACTCCGCACCACTGAAGAGAGGCAACTGATTGAGGATACAAGCAGCATGGACACAGTGGGTGTTGTGGTTTAACCTCAGCCAACAACCAAGCACCACACAGCTGCTCGCTCACTCCCTCCCACTTGGGACAGGGGAGAAAATGAGAAGAGCAAGAGCTGGAAAATTCATGGGTTGAGATAAAGACAGTTTAATAGTTAAAGCAAAAGCTGCACACATGAGCAAAGCAGAACAAGGAAATAATTCACTACTTCCCATGGGCAGGCAGGTGTTCAGCCATCTCCAGGACAGCAGGGCTCCATCACACATAACAGTTACTTAGGAAGACAAATGCCATCACTCTGAAAGTCCCCTTGTTCCTCCTTCTTCCCCCAGCTTTGTATGTCAAGTATGATGTCATACGGTATTACAGGGCAATATCCCTTGGGTCAGTTGGGGTCAGCTGTCCCAGCTGTGTCCCCTCCCAACTCCTTGTGCATCCCCAGCCTCCTTGCTGGTGGGGTGGTGTGAGAGGCAGAAAAGGCCTTGACTCTGTGCAAGCCCTGCTTGGCAATAACGAAAACATTCCTGTGTTATCAACACTGTTTTCAGCACAAATCCAAAACACAGCCCCACACCAGCTACTGTGAAGAAAATTAACTCTATCCCAGCCAAAACCAGCACAACTTCTCATGTCTGCTACAGCCATACTTCAGATGCAAAACAGCACTGTACACAGTGCCTTCTCTGAAACTCAACTAGCTGGAGGTGGTGACTTCCTCTATTAGCATGAGCTGATAAATAAAATGAAGGTCGCAGCCAGAAATGAGCACATTTCAGTAGCTGGAAAATACACACATTCGTGCCATCTATGGCACATGTTAATTAACTCCACCTCAGCCAAAACCAGCGCAGTGGGTAAGGATCAACTGCTCAGTCTCCTCCAATACAGGAACCAGGAGGAATTCAAATGAAGCTAAAGGACACTGTCACAGCAATTATTAAGCAATAATACGGCTGCAGCAAGCAACTTGCCGAAATCTATGGTTGTCTTTGTGCAACTGCAAGGAAAGAAGTAACAGTAACAGTGAGCTGACCAACAGATATTAATACTTTCAAAAAAAATTTAAAAGCCAGAAACATAGCAAGGTATACTACACTATGCAATAGGCTTTTGTATTTCTCTTCTAGCTGTGAATTTTGAGTCTTTGTTTGAACTTACCTCAAATACCAAGAGAGCGTCAAGTGAGGCAATAAAAATCAGTTTCACTGTATCATATCCACTGATCATTTTTGGAGTTTCAAGGCTGAGCGCTGTTTTCTCAGATGAGCAAACAGGAGAACATAGGCAGCCTGTGTTTCTATACTGCTACATAAAGGAGGGCCATGGCCTGATACTTGGTCCCAAAGCCAAATGACAATGACTATCTCAGTCCCACTGCTTGGGTCTATACAGCACAGGATAAATCTATACCAGATTTGTCTAGGTCAGCCATAACTGGAACAGGCTGAAGCAAAGCCAAGGAGAGAGCTACCAATTCATCAATACGGGTCATTAGGAACCCAGTGCTGGGGCCCACACTCTGGCTTTTCTTTATCCAACAGTATAGCTATTTGGATATAGTACATCCAAATGTCTGCCCCTGTTTGCAAACCATTGTGTGTCCCTCTTTTAGGCACAACCTAGCAAAAATAATTGTGAAATTACTGGTAAATGACAACAGCAGAGTGTGTGCAGTAATTGCACAGCACTAAAGAACAGACTGTCGAGCAGTCGTCATGTACACTGCTCACTAAAGCTTCCCAAAATCATTTTCAGGGCTTAAGAAAATGAGTGTGCTGAAGTAATGGTACTTTAGACCTGAAACCTATATAATATATCATTATCACAGATTACATCTGAGATCTCAAAACAGTAGAAAAAATATATATAGGTAATTTTCCTAAAAAAAATTACACGTTTGAAAAAAGTCTCCACAGGGTTGAAGGAAATGAATACTTGGGCATAGGCTTTGTTCTCCTGTCAGATGTTTCCCAGAATATCAGACATTTCCCAGGAACAAAGGCTTCATAACCTACAGCATTTTTGGTTTTTCTGTTCTTATAAACCAAAATAATAATCAAAAGAAACATTGTATCAGAGAAGCACTTAAATCTGTCATGTCCCAGGATGTAGAATATACTCCTCCTGCTGCAATTGTTGATGCAATCAATAAATTAAATGAAAAAATAATAAGTGATGCCATCACTGAATTCCCTGTAACACTGTAAGCAGAGAAAAGTCCACTGATAAATTTTTATCTATTTCATTCACAAAAACACTTGAAGCTTGAGACTGATTTCAGCTTTACAGGATCATGCTCTTGTTTAGTAACTCCATTACTCTCTTAATTACACCTTGTTGTGACTGATAAAGACCTTTTTACTGCAGAGTTTGGGATATCCAAAGTCACTGAACAGTTAGGCTTGAAGGGATCTCTGAAAACCAGGTAGTCATATTCCCTGTTCAAAGCAAGGTTAATGTCAAAGTAATATGGAGCTGCTCAGGACCTCATCCAATTGTTCCATGTCCTACAGAGCTTCAGTTCAGCAGAGACCAATCCTGTGAACGTCAGGAAATACAAAGAGAAGGTATCACCAGTGCCACTGTAAAACTGCTTTGCTGAAGTTGCCAAAAGCCACCAAGAGTTTTCCAGGCTCCAGGCAGAATGCCTGCACTACCTTGAGAAGGTGGGAGGTTTAATTACAGCAAGCTAGCAGAGCTGTGAAACCAGCGTGGGCTGACAATATGCCCGTGGAAAGACTGGGTGCATATGATACGATGAAGAGGTATAAAAGTATTGGCAAAAGACAGTGACAAATAATTTCTTCTGGCTCAGAATCCTTTTGCTATAGGGAACTGTCTGCAAGTAAGTGGTATATAAGGATGGGTTGAGCATTTGATGATGGGTTCGAGGAAATCAGAGCATTTAACAGCATTAAGGAGTTATAAAATTTGTCCACGTGATTTTGCCATAGAACAGCCTCAGAATTTGAATGGTCAGTAGGGCCATTTTTGAGAACTTGCCCAAACACAACTAGTGCCAAAGCAAAGAGGGCTTGAGGATCTCCTACATGCATTTTTCTTGGGCAACTTGCTCTCTCTGCCAGTACCTGATCTTCCTGCACAGTGTCCCAGCAGAAGGCACCCACTTGCAACCTGACTGTTGTAAAGACAGACTGAACAGTTAGCTTCAAGTCCATCTGCTGGACTTCATGGAATAATTGATTTACCTTGAGGTCCCCTTGGATTGTGGTTCACATGAGGGAACAAAAAGAGATGCCCAGCTCTATGAAAAAGGCAGCTTATTCCCTTCTCTCCTTCCACCCGCTCGCCAGTTCATACACACAGGGAGAGAGAATAGGTCATAGATGATGACTTCTGCAGGCACAGGGCTTGTTGAAATCCAGCTTACTTGTACATAGGAGCAGAAGTAGAGGGATAAAAATGCCCTCATTGTCCCAAAATATGCTTGCTGCCTTTCTTCCAACTGTTGCTACTTTCCAGGATACCATTCTGAACCACCATTCCCACTTTCAGTTTCTATTGGAGTTCTTGTGGTTCTTTTCCACAACTTGACCAACCTCCTCTTTTCCACTCACTCTTCACAGTAATCATTAAGCACCTCATTTATTTGTTCATTTTTACTCTAAATATTGCCTGGAAGGCTATAACATTCAAGTCATGTTTCATATACAAATATGTTTTAAATATGTATTTTCAATTAAATAACAGCCAATCTCTTAAAATCTGAATCCTCAGGAAGACATATTGTAACCACCTGCCTACAGTTACTTCTCCGATTTTCAGCAAAGGCAGATTCCAAATTCACAACAGCTAGGTGTAAGTTAGATTCTGAGCCACCAACATCTTTGGAAACAGGTAGGGGAAACCATTTTGGCAAAGTATTTCTGCACACAAAAAATTCATTTGCTTAGTGAACAAAATCCTACACTTCACAATGCGTTAAATTCAGCCTCTCTCAATGAGAGGTAGAGTCTAGTCGTAGTGGAGAAAATGCTGAGAAACTGGGACTAGCCGAGGAATTGCTGAAAGCAACAACAAATCATGAGGGAATCTGTGTACTTCAAGAAATGCTATGGGGTCAGCCCACACCCTCATTCTCGGAGACTGTATCATAGAAATCTGTTGCTCATATGACCCCAAGTTCTCACCTGCTCATCACCTTCTACAGTATCTTATGTATTTCACAGTAATCCAAAGCAGCACAAAGATTTCAGAGCCCTCATGCTGCAGCCAAACGGATCTGCAGTATACCCCAGGGTTTTGGTCCCTCTATCATCTGGGGACCTGGCCAGGCACTCTGCAGTGCCCATCTGCTGCACACAGATGGGCTTCCTCGCAAAGGAAACAAGAGCGGGAGGGATGGGGTTGCCACACATCCTAGTTGTGCCCTGATATGCCCTAGACAGACTGCGACCAGGGCACATACCTCTTCTCGGGTGCTCAGATGCATTCCCAGGTCCCATACTCTAGAAATAGCCTTAGAAAACCTGTTTTTTAAACTCATAGGCCTTCTTAACTCCATGGCAGAGTTGATGCTCTGCTTTGCTCTAATATACATCGAGCCTTCAGAAGGACTGGAAATACAGGAACATGCTTAATTACTTATTTTTAAACATGCGACAGATATGCAACAATTTTAATGTCTAGACTATAATTTACATAAATACATTTTAAACCAAAACATTTCAAAATTATTTATCTCCTGCTTCTACGCCTAAGTGCCTTGCTGGATTGGGGCCAGACTGCAGGATCGAGCCGAAGGTGCATAAATCAAACCTTCAAAGAAATATAATGTTCACAAAGACTGTATTCGGCTGAGCAAATTTAGAAGAATGAAACCAACTATGAAGAGAAATTAGATTGGCTGAAAATTAATAAAGCACAGCTGGAATTATTCGATTCATCCATATTTGTTGCTTAAATGGCTTTAGGGCTAAGTCTTGCTGAAAGAAGATACTTCAAGACTTAGGGGTCAATTGCTTTTGGAGACAAATTGACCTACAGGAATACACTTGTCTAATTTGGTTCTTGCAGTGGGGCAAATCTAGAGAAATATATAACCAAAAAACCAATTTAGATTCCAGTGAGTGGATACCAGAGGTCAAGTTTAAGGTTCCCATAAATTTACATACATACTCTAAAAGATTAATAACTTTTCAAGCTACTGGGTTTCTTTGCTAAAAGCAAAGACTTATAGATAACATCTGAGAAAGAAACAACATATGTGCTTATTCCACATTCTGTTGGATAAATACCATGCAGCCAGCTCATTGCTTGCTGCTGTGGCTAGCCCTGCAGTATTGCATACAATTTGGTCGTACTCAGGGAGTGCAAGCAACAGTATTGCTGGCTCAGCTCCTAGAAGAAAGCATATTCAGATCTCACCATCATTAATTTTATGTGCCAGTTCATATACTACATTTTTAGTTAATCAGTCTTACTACTATTAGTATATAGAGACCCATATCCAGTCATATAGTTATTATATAGTTTGCAATGAGGCTTCTGAATACAGTTATCTGTTGTAAATATAGTGCTTTTCTAGACAGATGAAATTTTTGTATGTTCATACATCAGTATTGTTTCCTACTCAAAATCAGAATTTCTTTTATAAAATAGCAGCAAAATGGACCAGTATTAAAATACAAAAATATACTTCAGAATACAAAATTATTTTAGAAACATGCAAGCCCTGAAGCTGGCATTAACCTTCTGAGAAATTTACAGAACTTAAGCCCAGAATTTACTTGGGCCAACTCAAAATTTCACTCTCAGTCAATATTATCTTTGTAATATACAATATTTTCTCTTCAAGTTGCAGATTTTTTAAATTCAGCCATGGCAAAAATAACATTTCCATTCAGGTAATTTACCAGGCGTAAAAATGAAAAAATTAAAAAGATAAATTAACATATTTCACTGTAAATTATCAGAAATCTGACCACTAATAAAAGTATACAAAATTAACAGATAACGTTGTATGTAGAAAAATATTCTAAAAACTCAAAAGGTTTTTATTTTTTTTTTGTTTCCTTTCACTGCTTCCAGGTTCAATAGATACTTATAAATGAATGATTTCTCAAAAAATATACAAATCCTGACTGGCATCACCTTCAGAAAATTTGCATGGCAGGGAAAGGTACAAACTTTTGTTTGGAGTTGTTTTCAAACACATTAGTGGTCAGAAGGAACAACATACATTAATCTCTTTAGACCTCTTCTTAAAAAAATGGGTTTGGGATTTTTCTACATTTTTCTTTTCAAGTCATGGAACTTAACATATTTCTTAAAAGTATATGTAAAAACATGTCACATGGGAGATGCACTATCCTGTGACTTTCAATCTGCAAAGGCCCAAAGTAGAAAAACCACGCGATACAAACACAAGGAAGAGAATTTATTGCACGATCCCATCTTTTTGTAAACTGTAATCTGTTTGCTATTTCTTAAGTGATTAAGAAACTGTATCTCTTCACATCCAGTAAGTAAAGAGATCCTAGAAAGTGGGGTGAATTTCTGTCTACAATAAGTAGTTTCTCTTTAAATGAAAAACATTCAAAATTCTAGATAAGTTCTAATTTTGAGACAAGTTCACTCCTCTGAAGCTCTGTTATGTATTCAAAGTAGAAAGATTACGTTATTTGCACAACATAATGTAATTTTTATGATGCAGCAAGTTTAGACCCCACATTATCAGTATTGTTTGTACACCCAAAGGATTCTGGTTATGTCAGCTCTACAAAGGAAGCGTTGGTGAGTTTACCTGTATAGTCCTCTGAGTGCCATCAATGGTGACAGACAGTAAGGGTGAAGCCAGGTTCCACTCGCTGGTCACATTTAGTTTCATCCCATCAACTTCCACCTGTTGTGACACCAAACAAGGCTGTTACTATGAAGACAGACAGAAAACTGATCTCAAGTTCATTACTGCATACAAAGCAGCAACCATTTTAAAACAGATGGCTCCCAAACAACCTGTCATGTTTACTGCTTCTGCCATAAAAGACAGGGTCCAACAACAGAGTCTTCCAGCTATCTCTGGGGAGAGGTGAAGGACCTGTGAACAGCTGCCTCTGAGTAGCAAGGTTTCAAGTGATTTCCAGCAAGTAACAAACAGCCATCCAACTTTTAAACCTATCTGGACATGCTACATTTACTGCAATTAGACAAGTAATGCATATAAATTCCAGTGACACCTTGCAACCCACACAACAGGGCTTGCATATAATATTCTCTCCAAGGACCAAGGAAGAACTTTTCCTATGCTTCTAATGAAGGGTTTTGCATTGTTATCTTAATTAATATGAAGCAGTAATTAATTCTTCAGTGCTTTGCCTCGAAGTGTAGAAAAACTTTGCAAATTCTGTCATGTTTTCTTCCAATACACAGCTGATCAGAGGAATACAATTTCTGACTTCATTACCAATATATTTATCCAGCAAGATTTTTTAAAAATATCCCATAATCCTTATACAAAAATATTTCTAGATGTAGAGCATAAAGAAAGTGTAGATCAGAGTAGCTGTAATGATATTTCTATCATTCTTCTATTGTATAGTATTATTTTAAAACACACATCACCCATTCAACCCTGTAAGAGCCTCAGAGGAAAACCTGGATTATAAAAAAAATACTACATATGGACTAATATAATTAGTGGTTAATATTTGTGGCATGTTTTGAACACTCATCATGCTATCCAAGGCAGGTAAATATTATTTTAGTTATATATTTTACTATAAAGAGGAGAAAAATAATGGTTGGCTGATTTCTTTCCTCTCTCAAAATCTCCAAAATATTTTCAATCAGTAAACTACAGACCATATTGATAATGACACAAATATTGCATACATTCTCAGTAAACTAGATGAAAATTACTTTCAGAATAAAAGCTGAGCCCACATTTTTCAAAATAAAGCCTATTCTTTTAGATCTCAGACTAATCATTATTTCATTTTATAATAAGAACAGGCAGCTGCAATCTTAGTGTAACTTAGAATAAATCCATAACAGAGAAGTGCAGAGGAGCAGTGTGTAATTCGATAATTTTATTTCAGTTGAGAAGAAAAAGCTCTGGCTTAAAAAACCTCTAATTTTATAGACCTCAGTTTAGAACACAAAATCTGTCTTTTAGTGATACAGTTTCTACAGGCTTTAACTATAAATGAAGTTACATGTAAGGAACATGATGAAAAACAAGTCATTTGTAATGGTTCACCAATAGGCCAGATTAGCTGGCATGCTTCAGGTACTTTACACTGCTCCAGTGATGCAAACCAGCCATAAACCCGGCGTGAGTTAAACCAGACCTGCAGCTGGTTTGCATTGCCAGAGGACTGCAAAGCAGCTGGAACACACCGGTGAACCTAGCCTGCCCTCAGCAAACCTGAATCAGCAGATACTGCCTTTATTGAGAACAGCAGAAACATCTGAAAAAGACTTTCCAAATGGAGAAAAACAAATCCAGTGCTGTCTCATCTCTCTTTGATTAGCAATTGAACTTTGGTGAAGCAGTTATTTTAAAAGTTGTCTGTCACTATCGCTACAACTGCACTGGAGCCTGGGTCTGAAAGCATCATTTACCATGTTTCTCCAGGGAAGGAGGGGAGATGCTATGAAAGCATACCAGGCTACTGACCATCAAAACAACTTCAACTGTACACCACGCTTGCTACACAGTGGGATTTACACACAGACTCACAGAAAATCTATAGCCAATACCCATAGTCTTCGTGAAGAGTGTTCCAGTGGCACAATGCAAGTTGATATCTCCACAACAGACCTCAATTTAATCATTAGGTTTTTTGTCACTGTATAGAAGAACAAAAGAAAAGTAGGCCAAGTGTGCTCACAGCAGTAAATGACGTGTTTAAAATCCCCCACAAGGGTCCATACAAGTCTAGCCATCAATTCCAGATTACATTAGCATAAAAAAAATTTCTGGTGGAAACCACCCTGAAAGAAGAGACACAAGCAGTCAAACAGTAGGTCTAAACAAATTGTGACACTCTAGAAACACTATGGCTGCTTATGCACAACAAAAAAAAACAAACTAGAAGATAATACACTGCCTCTGTTATATTTTCCTCGTTCAAGAAAGAATAAAGGGCCAGGGCAGGGCAGTGTTATTTGAAATAATGCATACCAAGTAACCTGCAGCAGTCTTCACACAGAATGAAGCTATAGGCTCTTAGCTGCTTTTACCTGGGACTCACCATGGTATTTTCAACTGGAGAAGATGACGTGAAGCCAAGAGGATCACAAGGAAGCTGTCTATCTCTGCTCTAAATGGTAGGATGATAAAATCAGGAGGTCAAGCCATCAGAGAAAAGGAACAAGGACTGAGGGCAAGAGATTTACCATGTAGTGAGTATATTACTTCCACTACAAACGAGGGGAAAGTGGTGGTTGGGAGGGACAACAGAAAAGAGATGGCAGTTGAAATCAAACCAATGTTTTACCTAATAGAGGAAATTTTCCTTCGGCAGCCAAGAGCCAAGCAAGGTTAGTTGGTGGAAGCAGGGGAATAGGTAAGATGTTCAAAGAATTTCTCAGAAGTTCACATTTGCCTTCATTCCTCCTCTTGCAATGGAAATGATAATAGAACCTAACAAACACTACAATAAAATCAGGGCATTTTTGCTTTAGTCTTGGGGGGGTGAAGGGGGACATGGAGACAACTAATTAAGAGTTATATTGACTATTTCCTGGTTTATTTTGTTTCTGTGCTCATAAACCAGCCAGGAACAAATCATCACTCAACAGATACTAACACCAGAACTCTAGGGAGGAGACCCCAGCCAAATCACTCATGCAGTGGGCCACATAGTGCTTTACACCTCGGCTATTTAATCTAGCTTTATCCTCAACTACTCAGTTCCAAGCGTGTGCACGAGTATGTATGCGTGCACATGCGCATCGTTGTGTGTTGCGTGGGGGAATTACTCTGTAGCAACTATGGTTGGTTGAACCATTGCTACTCTACATCAACGTGGCATGGCAGTGGCAGATTTTTTTTTTTAAGAGGATTGTTTGTCCCTGTATAAGGACATAAAAGATAAAAACAGCCGTGGTCCCCCTTTACAATTATTTCCAATTCAAAAGCTATTGTAAATGAGGTCTCGGAAAGAGGAATGACAAGTCCAAGACACGATGTTAGAAAAAGGTCAACAGCTTACTCTACTGTCACAACTTTGCAGACTTTTGCTGGCATGCACCTGAACTACACAAGTAGCAGCCCCTTCACCTCTTGTGGACTCAGTTCCTGATGTTCAGCATGATAGGTACCAGCTAACCAATAGTGCAAAGAGCTGCAAAGCATAATCTGCATTCAGTTTCCTTTAGAGAACATCATTTGGCATTCTATATGCATGTCAGGCAATTAAAGGAGGCAGCACAAGCCTGAGTGTTATAGCCCTGTTAATTTACTAATGCAGAGTCTCGCATACATCTGGCACATGTCACTTCTTTTCTCCTGGAAACGAAGGTGGTTTTCCAGGAGACTAGAGGGCAGCTCGAGCAGTTGTTTCCTGCCTGATACTTCAAAACATTATGCCTGAAGTTCCTCATGCCAGCCTTGATTCTGACTAACTTAAATCTGCTACCTTAATCCCATGGTTCCAATTTTGCCTCCCATCACAGTGTTGAACCCAACTTTAACTTGACGCTTTTGGTATAATTCCTAGCCTAGGGAGTCCTCACCCTAACTACTGGGTTATACCACCCCTACCCTGATTCCTTACACCCCTTAACTCTACCTCTTGCTACAGCAGCAGAAGTGATGACTTTCCCTAGTCAATCAGATCAGCCAAATAAAAACAATCCTCTGCAGACTGGCCTTGCTGAAATTTTTCTCTGATCAAGACAGCCTTCCATAAAAATGCTCCCTTTCAAGAAAAAAGGTATTACTATTCACAGGATATTTATGAATATTCAGTGTGACAGACTGCAAGACCTTCAACTGGCATTAAATTAGCTGTAAATCTAAGGCACAGTGAGTAGCAAGGACTCTACAAACAGAAAACTTAAAATCATCCTGCAAGGAAGGAACAATGGTAGCAAGCATCACTGTTGTAAATGTGAGGTAGCATACACGTTTGAGGACTTTCCTACTATACAAAGTAAAGATGTCCTCTTCTCTGGGAAAAGTAACTGTCTTGGGCAGAAGCATCTTCACCTCCATTGCTGCTATACAACATCACCCATGCCAAAATAACAAGGAGATTATTTTCATTTTTATCAGACAGGTAAAGGGTAAGTATTGCTTCTTGTGCAGAAGAGGGGGTGGGCAGAGGGCTCATAGCACAGCGTGGCAAAAGAAGATCCAGCTGTAGGCAGCATTATTCAGTAACAGTTAGTCTGCAGTGATCTCAGACTGAACCAAATTGAGTTGGACAAAGCAGCTTCTGGTCCACAAACATTTTTCACAAAAATCCTGAAACTCTCATCTAGTCTAATGGAGAAGCACATGGAATGGAAAAGGCAAGCAAAAACCATCCTGTGCCAAAGCTATTACCCCTCACCTTTTGCAGTCCCATGTATCCTTAGGAATAAAAGCAAAGTCATTATGGGGCTGATGAGTCTAAGGCTCACTTCAGAAGCAATATGCATGAAACTCCTGGCATTTTGTAAGATATTTTGCTAGTCTTCAATGTAAAAAACCCCAAAAAACACCACCTCTTTCCCAGTCAGGAGAGCTCAAACGCTATTTTGCATCTCTATATATTCCCAAAGCTAATAACCAGAACACACTTCCTTATCATGAAAATTACCAGCCATCTGGAGGCTGTAAGGACTTGTGGTCACTTGCAAAGCTGTCTCAGCAATTACTGGGTCTTCCTATACAATTTTCTCCAACTCCCTTACATTGTCTTTAAAGACCTTGAATAAAAGGGGAGTCATATCTGCCATGTTAGGAAATAGTGTAAACCAAATCGTACTTCACATTGTTCATAAATGCTAAGAAACCCATAAAGATTTTCCATGTGGGCAGCTTTTACTAGTTAAGCTCCTTCTTGTATATGCTTTTCTCCTGTTCTTTGGACTGCATTGTCCCAGGGTTTCATTATCCATAAAGCACTTGACAGTTTTCAGGGTCATGTCCTGGAAGAGGTGACAGTGTACTCTCATCAAGGTTACAGACAGCACAAAACTGGGGCAGTTAACCCCCACCTCTGGGGGGCTAGACAGGCAAGAGGAAGGGGCTAATGGAAACTTTGTGAAATTCAAGACAAATTGTTAAGTCCAGCATGCGGGAAGGAATAGCCCATTGCAATGACACAGGCTAGGAAGCAGCTCTGTGCAGGAGGACTTGGGAGATGTAGGCAGACATGTCAGCTGGACATGAATGAGTCAGCAGCATGCCCTGGCAGCACAGGCAGCTAACAGCGCCCTGTGCTCTGTTAACAAAAGTAGAATCTGCTGATGGAGGGAAGTGATTAGCCCCCTCTACTCAAACTCAGACCACGTCTAGATACTGTGTCCACAAGAAAGACATTGCCTTTGTGTAGCCATACAAAGTTCCCATTAGCCCATTCCTCTTGCCTGTCTAGGTCCCACTGGGTGGCAGCATTGCCCTTGAATGTATTGAGCAGCTTCCCCAATTCTAGGTCTTCTGTACATTTTGTGACAGTGCACTCCCATTGCCTCCTCTAGGCCATTGATAAGGTTTTAGAACAGGACTAGTCACAATACAGCCCCTTGGTGACCTCTGAGTACAACCCATTAACCAAGACCCATTGAGCCTGACCACTCAACTGGCTTTTTTTCCATTTGGTTGCGCAAGATGGTGTCAAAAGACTTACTGAAGTCAAGGTAAATTAACATTCAGTGCCCTCCCCTAGTCTACAAATCCTGTCAGTTTATCACAGAAGACTGTCAGGTTGATCAGCTCCCAGTAAATAAATTCATGCTGACTATTCTCCATCACTGTCTTTATGTGCCCAGAAATAGGCTCCAAGAGGACTCACTTTATTAACTTCCCAGGGAATGGAGTGAGGCTGACCAGGCTGTAGTTCCACAGGGTTTGGTTTTGGCCTTTTCTGCAAACTGATGCAACATCTACTTTTCTCCAGCAATGAGGGACCTGCTTCAACCTTCATGACCTTTCAAAGGTATAGAGTGCAGTCTTGCTATCACATCAGTCAGCTTTCTTAGCACTCTTGGATGCAGTCTGTCTAGTCCCATGGATTTCCATGCGTTGAACTCTCCCAATTGTTGATTTGATCTGCACCTGCCTCCACCCTGAACTCTTTCACTAGTAACAGAGGGCTGGGAGACTTTGCGGGTGAAGACTGAAGCAAAAAGTCACTCGGTGTCCCAGGCTCATCTGTGTCTGCTGTTACCAAGTCACTTGTGATCCTTTTGTTGATGCAGCAGTTCCCCTTTTCAGCATTTTATTACTAATGCAATGGTAGAAGCTGCTCTTGTTGCTCCTAACATTCCTTGCAACTGTCAAGCTTCAAGTATGGTAAAGCTTCAGCTTTCCTAATACCATCCCTCCATGCTCAGACTAATTTTTCTAAATTCCTCCTTTGTATCCTTTCTCTGCTTCCACATCTCAAATGCTGTCTTTTTGCATTGGAGCTCTGCCATTATACCTGTTCTTTTTTCCTGATAAAGCTGTTTATTTTCCTGAGTATTCTTGCATTTAAGAGATGCTGTCCTTAAAGACCTGACAGCTTTTCTGAGCTCTTTTGCTCTTTAGAGCTTTCTCCCATCAAATTCTCCCAACTCACTAAATAAAGAATAAGCTGAGGTCCACTAGCCTGAAGTCTGAGGTCTGTACCCTGCTAAACTTGTTCCCCACTCCCTTCAAGATCCTGAACACCAGTCATTTATTTCAGTTGTCACAGTCAAGGCTGTCATTATCACATCTTCAAACAGTTCCTCCTCAACAGCAAATAGCAGATCCACCTGTGTCAACACCAGCTGGCCCATCCAGTACCAATACCAACCAGTAAGACCAAACACCCTTCAGAATTTGCCCTCCCAATACCCACAGTAAATCTACAAACATAGATGGTCTTCTCACTCTGGTGAAGCAGAGGAGCTTCCTTCCAGTCTCCAAGCACTCAGTCGCATCTCTGCTTCTTAAGCTCTGCCCACTCATACTTGCATACAACGTACTTGCTGGTGCTCGTCCTTGTGCTAGTGGTGGTGCATACAGACACCAGCACGTATCTGAAGACACTGATGGGAGTAACATCCACACCAGGAACATATGCCAGTCCTTTGCCACTATCACCGCCCTGGCCTGCATACAACACTGCCACTAAAACCTCAATTTCACATGCACAGGTCATAGAGGCTTTTTCAGGGAAATCTACATTACCACCACTTTCAAGATGATAGGCCTCATCTCAATTAAAAAAAGAATAAAAGCTGAAAATGCCATAAAAAGGTAGGCTTCGTTCTTTTGTTTCCATAGAGAACTATTTTGGGGGCTTTCCTCTGACAATGCCACATGAAAAAAATTTGCTTCCTTTAGCACACTGAAGTATCTTGATGAGTTTCACTTATCATAAATAGCAATGGTCTAAAAGCCTGCAAGATTAGCTGCCAAAAAAGTGCACGAAAGCAAATAGGACAGAGAGACGCTGTCGCCAACAGTGTAGTGTATCAACAAACTCAAAAACGTCTAAAGAGAAGAGAAAGCCCTTTAAGCCTGAAACAATAGCTTTTAAATAAAAACTGAATTCACTGGTGCTCATATGACAGCAAATTTCTTTGATTCAAATTAACCAGTTGTTTTAGCTTCCAATTCTAGCTTGCAGTTATTGACAATATATTTACATCATATTAACAGACTGACCTTTTTTCTTCTTTCATTGAAGTGACTGGAAGGTTAGCTTTTTGGACTTTTCAAGTGGTTAGCCAGATGCTTTCAAAAGGAAGTTAAAGTCTGAGTTTCAATCTCATTAAAAAGGCCTCTTTTTAAAAAAAAAAAAAAAAAAACCAAACGAAACAACAAGAAAATTTCCTTTTGTTCATATCAGCACTTACTTTTCCAAAAGACCCCAAGAGAGAGTTCTAGTCTATAGATCACTTGTCCTAAAGAAAGTTCTGTTAACTATTTATAATAGATCACATCCTTTTGTATCAAACTAGATCAATTTATTCAGTGCATGACTGCAGGAGAGAAATTCATTTGCTCTAAGTGTCATCAAGGCAGCCTTCAACCTGCTATGAACAAGACCAGAAGATCTGAATTATTGGGCTTTTAATTCAAATACACATTTTGGCACTGTGTGGGGCGCCATCATTTCTTTCACGTTTTCAAAGTATTAAGCACATTCATAGGATGGGCAGTCCTTAGTCACAAGAGCAGCAAATAGCCCATAACCACTAGAATAAGCAAGCACATGTGCACACATACAAGTTATCTCCCTTTTCTTTAAAGTAGCACATACAGATGCAAATTACCATTAGCTGGTTTGGTATATCTCATTTTAGAAACGGGAGTAGGCCAGCCTAAAGACCAAAGAGAGGAGAACACAACAGGTATCAGTTCCTCAGCTTCACTATGACAGAATCAAAACAAAACAAGACAGAAGCATGGCCTTCATCACCTCTAATCAGCAAGGGCTTTCTTCAAGCATTCACCAAGGAAGCGATCTCTGGAAAACCTAGTAGAGAGGCTGTATGCAGCAAAAATGCTCCACTGTGGCAAATGCTTTATTACTTCAATTCTCTGTGGAGTCATTACTAAAATGACATCCCTTATCTGTAACCTGCCTGAAACCACTAGAGTCTATTAAAAAAAGTTAAAAATACAGCAAGAAAATAAGTCAGCTATTACAAATCATTGGCATTTGCTGGCAACAGCTTCAGATACAAAAAGCACAGCTGGTTCTGGGAATATGGTATCTATTGCTATAGGACCAATGTGGAAAAGAAGAAAGAATACGACTTGCCTTCCTTCTCTAGTTGCTCTAGCGAGACAAACACCCTGGCTCTGCCTAGCTAAATACACTCCAGCCTGGCTCCACATATTGCTCCTAAATGGCTAGAAAACGATGCAGGTGGTTGAAACAGCACTGCTGTGGTGCATACAGGACACTTCCAAAGTTGCATTGCACTCAACTTTCGTTGGCTGACAGGATAACGCATTTGGGATATTCTCGTTTTCTATCTCGAAAAGGGGTCTAGCACAGACACCAATGACAGAAACTGGGTCATGAAGAGGATTATGCTGGGAGTTAAAAACACGTTGGTAAAATAAATAGTGATAAGATAGACACTGCTGTTTTAGTAGCTTTTAAGTCATGATTCATGCCTACATACTGAAATCACTAAGCAAGCTTGATTCCTAAATTGACTTTCAGCTGTGGAGTTTCCATTCTTTCACTGCAGAGGCACAGAGGGATCTCAAGGCCTATCCCACTTGACAGTATAAATTCTTGGAAGAGTCAAATGACATTATCATACCAAAGTGCCACTATAAAACACAACAAACTCATACTATCCTTTTAGACTAAGAACACTTTTTGAATATTTTTTAAGCATTCATCTAATACCTATACTCATTTACTGAAAGTTATGCAATAAGGATACACAAGCTAAGAACCGATTTATTTTTTTTTTAAATAGAGACACTGTATCACTAGAAGTTGGATCTCAAGTTCAGAGTCAAGAATTAATGAATTCCTGCCTTGACTGCCAATGTCCTGCTGACAAGTTATACATAACTCAAGTCTTTATTTATTTTTTTTTCTTAACTGGGAGAGAGGGGTGGGAATTAATACTTGCTATCAAGGAACTCCTAGTACCACTACCCAGGTATCTATTTGGAAAAATATCATCAGAGAATATAAATTAGGAAGATTATTTTTTTAAAGAAAACCTTTTTTTAAAAAAAAAAAGTATTAGTTCCTACTGATCTCCTTTCTAAACTGAGCATTATGCATTAGGTAGACTTCCATGACTGGTCTAAACAAAGCAATTTGAAGAGCATTTGAAACCATGAGGACCATTTTCCATCAACTGAGAAGTGTTTTATTTCACACACCATTTACAACTTGACAAAGAGTTCCAACAAAATCAGCAGGCTCCAAAATGGCTAATGAGAAAGAAAAGTATCACTTTATTATATTTGGAAGTTGTACTCTGCCTCAGCCTAGTTATGTAGGGTGGATGCTCACACTGGACATAGTCTGCCACTGATTTAAATTACTTTTCCCTTTACACTACCATGGCACCAAGGCTACCTTGAAGTTAGTAAACAGCTAGAATAAGCAACAGAAAAAAAAAAGAGAGAGAAAAACGTGTCTTTGATTTGACATTGTGTAGTGACGAGAAGAAAGTACAGTAGGCAACTGGATATGGATTTCATCCACAAGTTCCAACCTGCTGCACTCAGCCATCACAACAGGATATAGGTCAGCACTAGTCCTTCAGATATCCCCAGCACAAGGTTACTCACCACTTAAACTAAAAGCTTTACATGCAAAAGATCTGTTGTTGTGTATCTTCCCCAAACTGCCCCAGGTGCTTCAGGACAATAAGGATATCATAGAATCGAACCTGATTATTTTTAAAGCCAAATCTATTGTGATATCATCTGCAATCCAAAGTATGCCCTTCAATCAAATAGCCAAAGGGAACACTTCTGTATGCTGTACCAATCCACTGGATTAAGGAAAAAAAATAAAATGGTAACAGCTCAACTAGCTATACGGTTTCCCAAGTGTAAGAAAAGTTGTACAAAGACCTTTTCTTTCTTACAACCAGAAGATTAGAAAGCTACATTAACTTTTTAAATAAAAATAAGCACTGAGGAAAAGGAGACCAGATACAATAAAAAACCACCTGTAAACCTATTCCCATTGTTTAGCTAGTTTCCAAGTTTAATAACTTTAAAATCAATGCAAGTGTTTTAACTGATGACTTTCAAGAAGCTGGTCAGAAGTGATAGCATCATCAGATGCTTACCAAATCCCTTCCACTATTCCCTGCTCCCCAACCACACACTTGAATCATCTCTTAGGCGTATTTGACCAGCACCAGAACAATAATACTAATTTTTATCAAAACACACCACCCATCTTACAGGGAAAAGCAAGAACTGTAAGGAATTACCAGGACTAACAGTAGGCATATTTCCTCTTTAGAAACCCCTCCTGTAGCTTTTAAAATAAGCCCAGAAAAGGGAGTAAGAACGTCACTGCTCCAGAGGTGTCAGTGATAAATAGAAAAGGGAAGAACATAGGCCAGTGCACAAGGGATAAGTGCGCAGAGCAGACACAAAGCTGACGCAGCAGGGAGAAGATGAGGTATCAGAAGTCATAAGCCACTTACACAAAAGAGGAAATGCTAAAAAGTTTTGAAGTGTTTCCATAAGCAGAACAAATCGAGTCATGTAGCAATGTAAAAAAAGATGTTTACATCTAATGCTATTTACCTTAGCAGTTAATGGGATTGCATAGTTTATGTTAACTGATTACCATGAATTCACTCAAAAGGCATAAAAGTACTGTTTGTGAACAGACACCTCTTCAAATTCGGTATTTCCTTATGGTTCCAGCTACTTACATTTAAATAGGTGACCGTGGCTTTCTCCTGACTTTACCATGGTAAACTCAAATTCACTGTGCTAATAGAACCGGTTAAGTAAGAAACAGTATTTCCTTCAAAAATGCCATATAAATTAAATTTTAGTTCTTTTTTTATGTTTTGGGTTGAACAATCTTAATTACATTTTTAGCACATAAAAGTTGATATGGAAACTGTTCCACAAGTTGTTTGGAACATTCAGTTTTCCAATCTACGTAAACGTAGGGGAAAAAGTGAAGTGCACACCCTGAAATAATTTGGCAGTAGAGACAGATTACCTACATCCTTTAGCATCAAAGATAATTTCCTCAACAGAGAAACCTCATGAAGCGATCACAATACTGTAACTATAAAATTGCAATCAGCACTTGCTAAACAACCTCTTTATTTTAATCACCTATAAATATTCAGACTTTGGGTCAATAAAAAATATACATCTTTATAACAGTTGTCACAAAGAACAGACTAAGTCTTACACTGTCCTAAATAAAGTATGCAGATACCACACATAGCTGCATACTTACTACAACACTGAATTTCTAAAGATATCAAATAGATACTAGATTAGAAGAAAACACACAGACAATACAAAACAATCATGAGATCCAATTCTCAGGCAGCAAAGAAAAGGACATCCTGATACTACAGTTTCTATTGCCTTTGCAGGTTTAAAGACCACAGGAAGTGTATAGACTTTTCAAAGGTTTTGTCATAAAAAACTTATCTTTCATAGAGTCGTACTGTGGTGCTCTCTAAGCACATTTTTGGGACCTTTCAGAAACTGCATTAATATTTCTTAACCTATTTTTTTATCACTTTTTTCTAAAAACTTAGAAGACAAGACAGAATCTTTCAGTCTAATAGCAATCATTTCATATTCTCCAATGTAGCCACAAAACATCAGTGAAATTACAAAGATGGGAAAATGCAGGAAGCTTACCTGTGGATCATAACACTTCCACATTGAAACCCCGAGCAGTCCCCAGAGATACTAACATTTTCCTCATTTTCCATAACACTTTTAAAAAGGAACTAATTTCTGAGCCCAGTAAACTTGTGCAGTCTGGGCTCTGTCTAACATGCAATGCAGAAAACATCCTACATAGCAGACAGAGAAGCTCGTGCACTGGTATAAAGATTCCATTGTCTCAATCACTTAAAATGGTCCCCACACCAGAGCACAGAGATGCTCCAGACAGGGACCAAAGAACAAGAAAATCTGCATTAAGAGAAATTCCTTCTTTTCAAGAGACAGAAGAGCTCAATGCAACGAATGCAATGCCTCTGAACTAATTCTGCTCCCATTTTCATAGTAAACTCTCTGCCAGGGTTATCCCTGCTCTTAAAGCAGTAAGCTGGTCCAAATGACTTGCCCAGATACTACAAAGACAGTATAGGCATTAGCATATGCATACAGTGTAGAAACAATTGGAGTTTACCTCCAGTGACATGATATGGGGGAGCAATCAGCTGATCATTACCTTTTATGAAGTGTGAAATTCACTCTCTTTCATCAAGAAACAAGATTTAATTTTGACATAACAGCAAAAAGTAGTTGGAAGCATCATAGAGAATAGAAGGCACAAGACAAAAGATCACATTAAAGATTTTGCTCTGTACGAGCTTTAATTCAGAAAATAAGAGAAAAATATAACTGCACAAGGCACTCCTTGAAGAACCAGAGCTTTCAGCAGGTCACACCTAAAATGCAAAGAATCAATGCAGCTCATGGGAAATTTAAGAGATGGTCAATGAAACAAAGCAAGGCCAAAGCAAAAAAGTTAAGACTTCCTTAATATTTTTAAAGAGCTTAAGAGAGGTTTTATGGAAGTATATCAATAGGAAGTGTAATACTGTACTAGTGCAAAAGTTGGTAAAGTGAAAAAATAGACAGAAAGTGTTTAAAAGTGTTTAAAACTTTTCCAAAAAAATTACAAAAGCAAATTAGAAACATTGGGGAAAAAAATCCCAGAAAAGTTAAAAGAAAACACCAGCAAACAAAAAAATGAATTTGGGATTCACTAAAAAGCCAAAATAGCCAGTGTAACTCCAGATCAAAAAGGCAAGGGATATGATCACAGAGCAGGAAAATCATAGTCCTTGGCTATATAGAGGCCCTACCTAGAAAGCCACGTTAACAAAGCTAACTTAACACATTAAAAAAATCAAACATATAAGTGGTATGGAAAGGTGGGGACAAATCAAGGACAGCACAGAAACAGCAACAAGGACTGAAGGTGGGCTTTAATGAGTTGAAAAAAGGGCCAGCATGCAGACCTACATAACCCCACACCATAACACTTCCTTCCCTTTCAACTTCACCATGTCCAATGCTGTGACTTACAGACAGACTTTGGCAAACAGAGGACAGGCAGGAATAACAATAATGATGTGAAAAACTCCTACAAGTGTAATCATCAGAGCTCTTGACTGGTGTAATAGGATAGAATTAAGGAGAAAAACCAGGGTGAGTCAAGAAGAATCTTTTAAGCCAATGAACAAGAAACTTTCCTTGGGAACAAATGCCACCTTTGCCTCACTGGTCAGGGCTTCCCCTACTAGCTGTGGGATAAAGACCAAAGAAAGAAGGTAGCACCATCCCTTCAGATTTTCCTCCACTGTCTTTCCCAAGCACAAGGATACAGATATTTTGCAGCACTGTGGCTGCTCTGTGAGGGACTGGGATGACCTTGATATCCAAGAGCCAGGGTTTGGGCTCCTTTACTCTGTGTGAGGTGGGACGCAGCAAAGGACAGCCAGGAAACACAGTAACACCCCAGTCCTGATTCTTCCCAAATTACTCCTCATAACAGAGCAGTGCATCAGCCTTTTGCGTGGTTTTGGAAGACAGGCTTTCCTTAATCCTAAGGCATTATTAACAGCGTTTAGCATGCTTAAAACCAGATATAACAGTAATTTCAGTTTATCCTGTATTTTAGGAACTTTCAGAGTAAGTTGCAGTTATCAGCTGTTATCATTGCACATTATCAGCTGTACCAAGTCATGAGCTGTGTCTGTAAACGCTCCTTTAAGCAAGCTAGTTAACCTAGTGTTACATGTACAAAGGGTCAGCAGATGTGAATGGAAGATTTGGCTGGCTTCAAATATTTTAAATAAAATTGTTATCCGGAGCTAAACTATGTTGAATGATACTAGCATGGTATTTTAACTTCCAAAAGAATCCAATAAGCTTTTGTGAATGCCATTGATAGAACAGCACATGATACTACAAGAGCTATTAGGAAGCTACTTCTTGGAAATGAATGATAGCGCAAATCATGGACAAGCCCTCGTTTTCATACGGCCATTAAATACATGTCATTTTCAACTTGCCACTACTTGCACCTCCCGTAACAATTATTTGCAATTTCTTTTCATCTGTCCCATAAAAAATGATTGCTTCTGCTTTACTTAATCCTCCACTTACATCAACCCTATTGTTCGTTTCCTTCCCTTTCATCTTCTCCACATTAATTCCCCACATTGCTTTTGATCTAGCTTTTTGTTTCCTTT